>NW_009212420.1:15426-41352 GCF_000690835.1 Fulmarus glacialis
TTAGTTTTCACCAACTCTTATAGGAAAGTGCTGTTCTCAGCCATGTACATAATTTGTACTAAATAACTTTTCCCTGAACACATGGGGCATTGTATATTAAAATGTAAAAAGAAGTAGGGAGAATTGGATGACTTCCTCTTGTTTCCTCAGATTAATCTGAAATATTAAAATATTGCTCCACTCATTACATAAAATTACTTGTATTAAAATGTAAAAAGAAGTAGGGAAAATTGGATGACTTCCTCTTATTTCCTCAGATTAATCTGAAATATTAAAGTATTGCTCCACTCATTACATAAAATTACTTTTCACGGTAATAAGATTGATTGCCAGCAGATCATTTATTGTGGCTTGTGTCTTAACCGGGCTGGTGTGTAGGCATGTATGCCACCAGCTCACTGGCGTGCTCTTCCCAGTCCGTTCAGCCTCCCTCCAAAAAAACAACAGATGTGGCTCACTGGCGTGCTCTTCCCAGTCCTTTCAGCCTCCCTCCAAAAAAACAACAGATGGCCGAGTCCTTGTGTCCCAGATGGTAAGTACGGTCTAGTACTCGATCCTCCTGATTTATTCTTCCTCTTCCAGGTCTTCTCCTTGTGACTACAAGTATCAGTAAGGATCCTTAATCCCTCCAGCACGGTTGTGTGCTCTGCGTTTTCAGTTTTACTGAGCATGGGATCAAGAACTTGTGGAAGAATATTTTGCATTTCTGCATGCAGTCATGCTGTTTCTTCCTTTGGTTTACATTCTTCAGAGATGCAGTTTTCCCACTTCATTGATGCTGCCTGTGTGTGAAAAAAAAAATTAAAAATACAGCAATCTGTTTTCTTTCCAGTTGTATTGCTATTGGCTTCCTCTGATCCGCTCACCTGGAATAGGAAGGAAAATCTTATAAGAGCTTAGCAATAACAATCCTTGTATCTACAAAAAGAAATATCAATGTTAAGATAAAAATACTAAAATTTTTTTTTTTTCTTTAAGCAAACGATGAAGAAGGAAGATAGTTCTGTGTTATGACATACAAAATAATTGTGTCTTGATTCACCATGGGTACAGAAGCTTTGTGAGAAAGGGTATGATCACTAGGGTCTAGCTGTTTACAAAAAAATAATGTAAAATTCCAAAGCATGCAGAAACTTCTCTTTTGTTTCCTAACATATCTTTGTGTTCAATTGTGTTTTCACTGTTTCTGAATTTAATTTGAGAGTTTGGGGTTTTGCTGACCAATCCAGAAGCTTGACCTTATCCCTCTGATAGAATATTCTCTCCTAATCTGCATAGTCTTACACTATGTACGTCACTGCAATATCCATGTGCCTTAAGCAGTAGTGACTAACGTCTGCCACGCACGTCCTCAGGCAGAAAAGTATGAAAAATCTTGGTTTTTGTAGTGTGTTTCTCCACTGTCTTCTCTGGTTTTGCTTATAAGCAGAAGGCAGGACACAGCTATGAGTTGGAATGTTTCATAGCATGTGAACTTTGGACTGATTTTTTGGGATGTAGGGTGGTAGAGACTTACAGTTTATTTTGGGGAAATTTTTATTTTTATCATGAGTAATACATGGAGAGGAAAGTTTAAGGAAAGGATGCCAATGTTGTGGTACTCATAGTTTAATTAGTACTCTAATCACTGGACTATTGCCTATTTTGGAATAAGTATTCTCTCTTTTTTCCCCTCAAAATATTCTTTCTTTTTTCCCCTCAAAAAACCCAAAAATACGGCATTATTTCAGCGGAGACTGATTTTTTTTGTTTGTTTGTTTATTTGGGTTTTTTTTTAATCTTTTATTTCTTTGCATGGGAAAACAGGTAGATCTGCTTACGCAGACCTCAAGTGCTCCAGTATTCAGCTGTTAAAAGGATTGGTTTGATTGTAAAGTCAACCTGACTGTACTTTAAACCAACTATACATGCTTTGCTTTTGTAAGTACTCCCTTCCTTTAAGTATGGGAGGGATGGGGAAGGGCTGGGTGCAGACAGGTAGAAATTAGCATTTGACTGTTAGAGTTAAAGCTTTTAACGCATTGGAGCAAAAACTTTTGTATTGATAGGGAGATCTAATTATTTTATGTGCCTTAAAACCAAGGATGGCTCCGTAAAAAAAGGATGTGGAACATTATACCTTGTATGTGTAAAACATGGCAATAGAATTAAATAGATAACAAAACTGTCGGGTTGGGAATATTTTTTTAAAATTATATTTCTTTATATACCCTTTATTAGTGGATCACTTATGTGATCATTTGATCTGCCCCGTTGATACATATAGCAGTAGGGGTATTCCTGGCGATGCTATATGAGTAATTAGAATTGGTGCCTCCAAGGCAGGGTCACTTCATGGGAGCAGCAATGTTAGAGGAGGTATGAGCTGCTGCTCTCCGTGATGTAGTTGTACTGCACAGAGAGTTTTACTCTTCAACTTTCTTGTATTCCCTCATCAGCCTTAAAACAGTTAATTTCCTGATTCTGTGTATGTTTCTGTTTTTTGATTTATGCTATTTATTAAATGCTTCATTATTAAATACTTGATGCTTTGTTTTTCCCTTATAACACCTTTGTTTGACAGTCTTTTTATTGAAGCAGAATATTAAGTGATAAAGTAAGGATAAAATAAATGCATCAAGATTTCTTCAGGTTCATTTCATCATCTGATGACTGCAGAACATGTTTTCAGCAATGGGGAGATGACTTGAATTTGTCTCCATCCTGGCCACATCAGGATAGCAAAAGGAGACTAGCGTGCTGTTGATTTTCCATCAGAAGGAGGTAGTAGTGCGTGGGCAGGAAAAGAGCAGCAGGATACCTCAATGGCATTCAAACCTTAACAGCTAGGGGAGCAGAGTTTCAAGATATCTGAGCGCGTTTAGCAGGCGGTGTAACCACATCCTTTATGTGCCTCAGCCTCTAGACAGAATAAAGGATGACCTCCACTAGCACCAGTAGATGTATTAAACAGTAGTAAGACTGGATTTGTTAAATGGGAACATCTTCTTCTCCATCTCATGGTCTTTGGTGTAAGTAAACCATAATAATCCTAGAGAAAATGAAAGGCAAGGAAGGAAGAAAAGAGAAGAACATAGAACATTCTGGAACATAGCCATTTTGTCTGTATGTCTATACTTCTCTTGGACAGATAATAGGGAGGGATGGAGTTAGAAAAATGATTTTACTTTTCAACAATAATCAGGAAATAAAAAATTGTATATTGTTCTGTTTTGTTGGCTTGGTTTTCTGCAAAATGAGGAATTTTCCTTTTCCAGAGACTGGGAGAAACAAACACTTCTCCAGTTTTACATGATTTTGCATTTCCTCCTGGTTGATCCTTTATGGTTTTTCCTCTCTGACTCACACCAAGAGCTATTTCAGCTTGACATATTGTAAGTGTATTTTCTGTCTATAACGAAATGGAGAAATGTGAATGATGGATGTGCAGTAGGCTTGCTCACTCCTGTATGCCTTGATATTGGTAAGTAAGCTTAGGTAGCCAGAAATGAACTTGTATTGACTTCAAAGCCATCTGGGCTCCCTTCATTCAAGTTGTCCGCAGCATCGTGAGTGTCCTCGTGTCCTTGCAGTGATTCATACTTCCTGCCACAGAAGATTTCCACTTTACTTTCCTCTTTACCTCGCTCCTTGTAAATAAGTCAAATAAAACAGGTCACTTCTTTACATGGCATCTTTTAAATGTATGGTCATTCCTCTTCCACAGACAGCTAGAACTCTCCTCTGTAGCTTTATTAAGTTTAAGAGCATGTATTAATGACTTCATTTGATTTCTATAGTACGTACATACTGATACTACTATAGCCAGATTCTAACCGGCTGTGCCTCAGTTTTCCGAGTATAAAGTGGGAACGGTATTTCCTTACACCATAAAGATTGTTTTGTAGCCTTGCTAATTAATATCAGTAACATTTCACATAGTGAAGGTCAGTTACTGACAGAGCATGAATTAAAGCTCAAGCTTGTCTGCTTCTCCATGGATAATGTCTTTATGATTTTACATTGTGCATTTCACATGTCCTCACTGATTCATTGGATTTTTTATTCACAGTTAAGTATCCTCTGCCACTGTTATATGGCATTTTAACTTCGAGTTCATTATCTGGCTCCTGTTAGGGGAGGCTGGCCAGAAGGTTATGAGCACTATCATCCCACTCCTAACTAATGGCAGTTCTCAACTCTGTTCAACTTTCAGATGTGCCTGAGATTCTTATTTCACAAGATGAAGTTGACTGAAGAGTTACTGTACCTTACCTCTCCCTTCGTTTCGCCTAATTAATTTCAAGGTGCTTTAAGGTCTGACTCAACTTCTAAATGCCTGAATTAGACAAATACGTAATTTTTTTTTTTCCTGCATTTGAGATAAATTATGCATTTGTGACATCAGTCAGGACAAGTAAATTTCAGCCATGTCAAGGAGATAGAAATATTCCCATGGGTAGGGTTAGCAGGTCTAAATTCTGACCTAGTCTTTCTCTGGATACAGGCTTATTTCCCACTTGCTTATCAGTGTAGGGAGCTAAGAGGTGTGCTGGGGCATCAAATGGGACTTTGGGAAGTCACAAACTGACTTGCGAGATTCATGGATTCTGTGACATGCAAGTGGAAATCTCCAGTCACGTTTCCATGCATTCAGCAGATTTTTTTTTCTTTTCTTTTTTTTTAAAGATAGAGAGAAAAAAGAAAAAAAAAAAAAAGAGAAAAAAAAGGTTATTATCCACTGTTTTATTTTGGGAGACAATGTGCTAGTAACCTTGACAATGATGTTCAGACCTGACAGAATTATTGTTCTGGCCACCTGGAGATGTTACTACTTGAACCTTGGTTCATGCAATTTCATTGCATTTTAGCAATCATTACATCTGAAAAAATACATTGAGCAAGATAGCCAGAAGTTCTCCATACCTGTAGTTGGACCCAGTCTTCAAACTGAGAATGTTAGGTGCTAGTTATTTTATATAGTTGCTGGATTTTTAAGACAAATTAGCAATTTACAGTCCCCAATAGGAGTAATGAAGACTTTTGGTTTATAGTCTTTTCTTACATTCTTCTACTCCTTCTGCAGTAGCTACAGGAATTTGCGATCTTTTAAAGGGTCTAATTGCTTTGCGCTTTTACTGTCTATTACAGATAATAATTTAAAAATGATGGGTAGAAAATTAACCTTCAGAAGCTGAATAGTGGAAATTGAATGGGCACATGGATAGAGGCTACTGGTACTCAGTAAATTCTCAATTTCTACCCTTGACAGTCTTTTCAGCCAACAGCTGTGGAAAGAACATAGTAAATCCAAAGCTGTATAATCCATTATTTTTGTACAGTATTTATTATTTTTTAAACCTAAAAGCAGCTTGAATCTTGAGCACCAAGATTATCTTTTCTCTCTACGGTAATTAGCAGTATCTTGTCAATTCAGCTGTGAGATGCTAACTGCTTAGGAATGATCTTATCACCTTGAAAACTTCAAATATTTAAAATCAAATGTGAGAATGTCCATAACGTGGTTCTAGGAGGAGAAACAATTTTGAAATAAGACTTGGTTTAAATTGAAGATGCTGCATATTCATAAGTTTAAAACAGACTTAATAAGTTATTAATGTAAAAGTTCAGATCATTAAATGTGCGTTTTCCCTCATTCTTCTCTGACCTTTAAAGTGGATCATTGCCTTTCTTCTTTCTTGCTGAGAATCTTAGAATTCAACACAGAAGATGCTATCAGGACTCTCAAAATTTTAAAAATCTGACCATGTTTACAGTTTTCTGTGGGATTCTCTAATAACAATTACACCAAATTATCACCTGTTATTAGATGATAGTGATGTCTTTATTGACCTGAATCTTAAAGAACTCCTTGTTGTCCTGTCAAGTGAATTTTAAGGTTATAAAAATTTAATAGTTTGTACAGATGCTCTAGTAAACATCTTAGCTTGAATATTAGGCATCCACATTTTGACAGAGAAGTGATGAGATGAAGAAAAGCATCTCGAGAAGAATAGCCCACACTCCGTCATAAGACACTATTTCAGTTCTGCCTTGGATCTCTACAGGTCAAAACTTGGAAATTCAAATTTCTTTTGCCTTGGTCCCCTTCTTTTTGGATCACATATTCTTTGGTACCTTCCTTTGGAGATGTAGTGTGAAGATTTTTTTTTTTTTTTTTTTTAAATTTTAATGGCTGATTGTTGTAGAAAGCACATCAGATAGATGCTTTTAAAAAGCAGAATGCAGCTTGGTGTGAAGTGCAAGCAAAAGTGAACTTTAGCAACAGTTTAAAAGCATGCTCCATCAAAGAGACAGGCCCTGTTGCCTGTAGCAACAGAATAACTGCATCAAGTGCATTACACGGTGTTTTAAGTTACTTTCGGAACTGCTGATAACAGAGGAAGGTCCCCCCGAAGAGCGTTTTAAGACAGTAATGTAATTGGAGTTAATAATAATAATTGAACATACACAAAAGGAAAATTCACAGTGCGTTCAAGGAAATTTAATCTTTTTAACTTGTTTATGTGTGTCAGGTCTAGTGTTGCATGAATACTCATAAATAGTGTTCACCAAAATACAAGGTTATCTTTTCTTTGCTAGAAGGTTTGTACTGATTTCCAGGGCTTAAACTGTTAGAGGTTAATAAAAGGAATCATGTGGTAGGTGTGAAGATTTAGATTCTCAGTGTGTGGAACTGGTATATGGGTAAAAATACATCAAGTTTTTCTTTATTGATCCAATCTTAAGGATGTGATACTGACAGAGTTTTTTCCTTCCCACTCCACAGGTTCAATGGCTTATTTATTTTTACAAAAAGTAATCGTGGCATACATTATTAAATTTTAACATACAAGTAATATATATTTTTGTTCCATTCCATATGTTTTTGTAACCCATACTGTACACTTAGTATAATTCTGAGCTTTAAGAGGGTAATTTAAGTATTGGCTATTTTCACTGGGAAACTAACTGTATTGAGGACAAAAGAGATAAAGGATTTATGTTCAGATTTACTTGGTAGCATTACAGAATATCTTTATATCAATCTTATTTTTAGACCTGCATAAGGATGTTTGCTTCAATTCATTTCAGTAATTCGATGAGAAAATATAGAACAAAGGAAAGCAAAATAGTTCATTAACTTCATAAACAATTAATAAGCTATTAGGAAGCTTTCACATACTGTGTGTAAAGTAAATAACATTTAATCTAATAGTGTCTTAGCATATGTCTACCTGTGTAACAAAATGCAGTTATTCTCCCCATAATGAGGAGGTGACACTGAATTTATAGTTCGAGCCAAATCTGCTAGTTCCAGGGAAGTTAAAAGACCCCAATATCTACAGTGCTACGTGGGAGTCGGTTTTCTCACATAATGGGTGAAAACATGCTAACACATCTGCACGTACGTTCCTGACTCTCAGGATGCTCCACAGGAACAGAAATGTGCCTTTATTAGTCTTCATGATTCACAAGAAGACAAAGGATGTTTAAGTGCAGTTGCAAAATGTTTGTGGTGTTCACCCTTTGCTGTCTGGTTCATTGAACAACCATGATGTTTCTGCTGTCGTGAAGAGAGTTTCTCCAGGGGTTAGGATGCTAGCCAGGGTATTACTGATACCCAAGTAAATCTTTTGCTCTGTCTCAGACAGATGACAGCCTGTCTGTGTGAAGTCCGTAGACCTTTTGACAGCTGCTCTGTGGGCCTGAGGAGGTCACTTCTACATGACAGTACTCTGGAAGAGACTTGGAAGGACCAAGAACGGTAGATCACTGATAGCAGGTGAATTGCTCCATAAAGCTTACATGACAACAATGTTGAGGTCCTTGCCTCTACTGCTTATCCTGAGAGTCGGAAAGAGCGCCATAGTAGAAATAAAATGAAATTCATACTGTTCCTCTCCTGTCCACATTTTAGAGAAAAAAAACCTTCTCCAGATGATACTAAGCAAATACATTTAAACAATGTTGTGTGGTACTTAGATTATGTGTTAATACATTAGTGTCTTGCGGTTCAGAGTTGTTGGAGTAATTTATTTAGTGTTTTCCAAAGGTCTGTACTTCAATGCTGAAAGCCTTACATTGCAACACTGCTGATAATTAATGAAAAAATACCACACTGTGCTGAAACCACCATTTTTTGGTTACCGATTTGGTTTTGGGTTACAATAGAGATGCCTGGGGTAGATCTTACTGGGGAAGTCATGTGTCTGGGAACAAGGGAAGTGAATTCCAGCTCCATGCCACATTTCTTTGGCTAGATTGTTTTCATGTCCTGGACAGTGTCATTCAAAATTAGCATAGTTGTTCTACTTCTTTAGTGTAGACTTTAGTATGATTGCACATTGGTAGATGTAACTTAGAAAAAGTGTATGGATTAGAATCACAAGGTAAATCTCTTTGAGAGCATGTGTGTATCGTCTAGATTTTTCAGTGAAGTCCTAATTTTGAGCTACTTCTCGCAGTGTGCATTGTGTCTGCAAGTAATTGTCTGCTCATCCTTTCTGTGGAAGAGCTATGAATGGCGTAAAGAACAGACAGTTTGCTCGAGCCTTGCTTCCTCGTTTTTATGAATGGGTTGGTACTTCAGCTGCCCCACTGGCAGAACACCTCCAGGTTGAGTTTTTGTTTATTGCATTGCCATTGACAGCGTGCTTATAGAGCAACTCCAAAAGAGGTGGTTCTTGATGCCTGAATGTAATAACATACCTTGTAAAAGAAATGGGAACAGTTCGTTTTGCTGATTGATTAAATACTTATTATTAAATGTCTTTTAAGCTAAAATTTTCTGAAGAACTATTAAATGATGTAGCTGAATGCCGACTTTTGAAAGCACAAGCCTCTCCAGCTTAATCACAGGATCTCTGCTCTTTCCAGTATATTTTAAGGCCTCTTGAAGTGACAAGGTTGATATGAAAAAATAACATGCAATCACAAAATAACTGCATGTTATGTTTTCCAAAACACTGAGGTAGCTATATAGTAATTACTTTTGGAGCTATTAAATGAAAGTGCACAGCAGTATTCAGGAATATGTGATTACTCAGAGGATTTCTTTATTAAATCTCTAACTTGTATTAATCAATAGGTGCCCCCCTCCCTCCCTTTGTGCAACACCTTGTGCTTGATGATATTAAAGTCTTTTCCAAATTTGGTTAAATTAATCCCTGGGGCAAATCTGCTCAAAGCAAAGGCATGATATCAGTGACTAAGCATGGACATTAGTTAAGACTGAGTGATACTGTACAATAGGAGGAGCATGGACAAAAGAAGGTATTACGCTCCTTTTTGAGATGGAGATTTTCAGTGCAAAGAGAGACGCACTTCGACAATGGCATTGTCAGATTTGAATCCCGCAGTTGAAGCTTGTGGTCTAAACATTAAGCAAGCTTTTTTCTCTATTTTGCAAATATAAAGTAGTTTTATTAGGTTATTAATGCATTGAAAAAATGTACTCTACAGTGTTTGCCTGAACAGTTTATAAGAAACAGACACTGAACAGTTTAATGTTTCGTTCTAATTTATAATTCTGATTGTTTTAAGTTTCTGATTTGTCTTTTTGTAGTGCAGCAGTTCATGAAGAGTTAATAATGCACTTCTTCCCTCCTTCGCTCCTCTACTCCCCTCCCCAGAAAGAGTAATCAGAACTCAAAGTAGGACACTTCCTTGCTGAAGGACAAATACATTTGTGGAAACTCCAGATGCCAAGCAGCATGTCTGCAAGAAGAATATCTGTTTCCAGACAGGTTCAACATGTGCGTAGTGATGAATGTGTAGTAAAACCTACAGCAAACCAGGGAAGAGAGATGTTTGCGTCTAAAAACTCAGCTTTAACGTCAACACTTCCTCCTTTTTATTCTTATTTGTATTATTATTATTATGTCTTATAGTATCTGTTTTACAAAACGGTTGAATGACCTGTGGGGAACTGCAAGGACAATAAAGGATTGAGTGTATCTGGATGTGCATAATAACATGTAGAGGAGATGGAGTGCATGCAAAATTGGCACAAAAAGACACAGAAAGCTAAGGCAATTGTGCTTTACATGTGGTATAAGAGTGAGTCAGAAGAGGTGTTTAATAATGAATATTATCAGAAACAGAAAGAGGAAAATTCACAACACAGATAAGATTTTTAAAAGGCAAACTGTGAAGCAATTTGTGTGGTTGGGGTTACGGAGGGGACAATTTGTACCAAGGGTGCTTTAAGTTTAGAAGGGGACCTGAATCAGTGTACTAGACCTACCAAGTGGAAGTAATAGTCGATGGCAAACATGACACAGGATTACATTTGCTCTGGGTGATGCTTTGGGCACTGCAAAGTATTCCGGCAAGCCTAGTTAAATGGTCATGCTCAGTATTGAAAGAAATGCACTGAAACCTGTTTGTATAAGCAACTTTTCAGCATGGAGGTCTGAGAAATTCTTTCTGTGACTGAATTGTCCATTTTCATCAGAACTTCCAGGTATAGAAGGCCTCAGGTTTTCAATAGTGTGTATAGGAAAAACGATGGGATTTGAAAATGGGAGCTTGGTTGCTGTCTTCACCAAAAGTACAGAGCAAGGTCCTTATCTTGAGGAAACTAAAGAGCTAGAAAATGTTTAGGAGAGCAGATATTCTGGAGATCATTGCTAACAAAGAAAATATAATGTATTACCATAGTGGCTGACAGTCTCAAAGTGAAAGATAATTAAAAATGTTTCTGAAATTACAGGTTTTGTTATAAATGGCAGAGTTAGCAGGAAGATTAATCGCTTTTAGCAGCAGCCAAATTTTTGTCCATTTTTGAAGTAAGCACAAATGTATTTCCATTCTTATACATTACCATAACTATTGAGAAGGTTTTTACCATTCCCTGAGCCTGAGAAGACAGACGCATAGTGTATGCATGATTTTCCAAATGCAACAGTAGGTCATAGATGCAAGTTTCTAAGGTATACATCTTTGCTATGAACATTAGAAGGTTCATTCTGATTTTAGAAAAAGTACTCTGATTAATAATTGAAATCTTCAAAAAAAAAAAAGAAAAAAATTCGTAGAAAAAGAATTCATCCTTTTCTGTTTAAATCTTAAATCACTACATTAGTAAGTGAAAGTAAAACAGGAAGTAAGACATATGTTGCATTATATTTTTTTTCAGCTTGAAATAATTTCTTCTCCAAACTTGCCTTGGGTTAGAGTGATAAAAAAAAGATCATCTCGCCCCACCCCCCCAGTATTCTCCCTGCACATTATTATTTACTAGTCAGCAATATTGTGCTTTGTGGTGTACAATACACAGATGAAGGCAGTCACTGCCTGTATCTGTTAGGTCAAGAGAATTCAATCCACTGAGCTGATAACAAGGTTTCCTTTATATTTTCCAACATATAGGATGATAGTGTGTGGTCTTTATATTTAGATTCAGAAAAAGCTCAATCTCTAATAAGTGATGTGTTAATGGAATTGAAGACTTCAGAGTTTTCTTTCTTTTTTTCCCTCCCCACTCCATGATCTTTTTATTTTCTTCCTTTTTCATTCCAAATTTTCATTCCCACTCTTTGGTTGTTCCACCACTGACAGAGGATGTACCATCTCTCTCAGATATTTTTAAGAACGTTTAGTTCTCCATTCATTGGCATAGAAAAGAAGTAACAATGAGACTGTTCTCACTGGAGGTACACTGATATTTTTTACAAGATTTTTTTAGGACCATGCGTGAGTTTTCATCATACTGCTTTTGTTGTTCTGCACTGTGGCAAATTGCTGCTTTGTGGCAGCAGCAGTGGACCAAAACATCCATAAAACTGAGTGGCATTGGCTGGTCTGACAGTATAATTAGTCTACTAAAAGAGAAGTGTTTAACAGAGTATGTAATTGTTCGTTCCAGATTCAGTCAGAATATTATTCTAACATTTCTAGCTTTTACAAAAGCTCCGTAATGACCAATACCTCCGTGGCTACGTTCTGTTGTGCGCACAAAATAAAAAAAAGTAAGACATCAGCAACCTTGTCCTTAGTATGCAGACGTCGCTGCAATTCTTGCCGCAGACTGTGAGGCGAGAGGTGCTTGGTGGTGCAGAGGTAGCCGGAGCTGCTCCTGCACGTGGGGCTGGCTGCTAACTGTCCGGAGTGACAGTCTTCTGTTTGTGAGACTGGCCTCCCTTGAGGTTTTTTCTAATTTTAACAGGAGCCACTCGGTTGAGGCTGACAAAATTCAGCCAGAGATACAACAGCAAGATGGATAACGTGTAATCAGAGAGTAACACTTAGGGAGAACCTGTGGTGTCCTCACGCCAGCGTAACGACCTTGTGTTTATTAAAATAAATATCCCCAAGGAAGGCAATGCCAAGCAGTTCAATAACAGAAATATTTTCCTGTCCTCCTGCTGCTGCGTGAACAGGGTCTGAAGGTGCCACCTCTAATTGAAAGCAGTCTGTGTGCTGATACAGTTAAGGCTAATTTATTTGTTTATGACAAATAACTGCGTGCAGAGCACACGGGAAAGGGGTGATGTAAGGCAAAATTGAGATAAATTTTCCAGCTGTGCTGAGCAAATTCTATGCATTATTATTGTAAGTGATGATGATGATGGTGAAAATAAGAAAATAAAAATGAGTCGAGGCAGTTGCAAGCATTTTCCTGGTTTATAGGTAAGTTCATTGTTCCAGTGACACTTTTATATGGCTTCTTCAAAAAAGTCTGTGGGTCTGGTAGGAATATGTGCCGTGCAAACTTGACTTACCATGTGAGACCTGAACTTGCAAAACAGGGAGCTAAACTGGTTACCAGCAGTCTTCTGTTCTTGGTATTATCTACATCCTTGGAGATATTCTAGGTACTAAGGACCAGATACACATGGTCCTGAGTAAACTGCTCTAGTTGACTGTATTTTGAGACAGGGATTGGACTTGGATGATCTTCAGAGGTCCTTTCTAACTTCAACTATTCTGTCGTTCTGTGAAATTGTCTGCTGATATATCCACTGTTGTCAACTGATATATCCTCAAAATACCCCTGCAAGGTGGAAATTTCTAGAATTATAGAGCTGACAGAATTGCTCAAGGTGACGTAGGATACAATCAAGTATGCTTATGTCATTCCTGATAAATGCTTTTTCAGGAAGACTTGAATCCATGGAATAACCTTGCAGGAACCTGTGGAGCTCATTTAGCGCAGCTGCCACTCAGTGTATGGCCAGCTTAGATCAGGTTGTTGAGGGCTTTGTTCACCCAGGTTTTTGATATCTCCAAAGGCGGAGATACTGCAACTTCTCTGGGCAACCAGCTGCAATATTTGACAACCCTCACGGTGAATATTTTTCTCCCTTGCATCTAAGCCGATTACCCTTGTTGCAGTTTGTGTGTGTTTCCTTTCGTCTGTCACTGGCACTGCTGAGGAGGCTCTGCTGCGCTCTCTATTCTTGACGTCTTCCTGTTGTTAGGCAGTTCAGGTAAGATGGCCCACGAACAACCCCAGTTTTCAGCCTCGCCTTGTACGTCGTGTGCTCCAGGCTCTAAATCATATTGGACTCTCTTGAGTACATCAATGTCTGTCTTGTACTCTGTGTCTTACACAAGAAGTACACGTGGACAACAGCTGAGTCTCGCAACTGCTGTAGAAGGAGATAACCGCTTTCCCCGATCTGCTGGCTGTCACTTTGCTATTGCAGCCCCGTGTGCAGTGGGCTTGGGTTACTCCATCCCAGCGGCAGGACTTTGCATTTACCCTTGTCAACCTTCATTAGGTCTCTGTCAGCCCATGTCTGTGGCATGCCAAAGTCCCTCTGAAGGGACTGATTCCGGGGATAGAGGCATCACGATTTCCATATTATATTTTACTGTATTATTTTCCACATGGGTAGATTTTTTTTTTTTTCTTAGGACTAACTCTTGATGGAGTTTAAAACTGTTACTATTGGTCATGTAATCCCTAGGCATGGAAAATCAATTCACACTATCCTCTTTGCAGCAGTTCTTTAGGTATTTGGAAACTTATCATAACCTTCTCTTACTCTTTTCTGGTTTTCTCTCCTCCTCCCCTTTTTACAGGTCATATTCTCTTTGTATTTTTTCTTGTTTTCTCTGGACTATCTGCAGCTGACCCTCCCCTTTATTGACATGCCTGAAATTTGACACAATATTCTGTGTGTGAGTCTTTATCCTTGATAAATACAATACAGGATAATTTCCTACTTTTTATGGGCTGCGTATTAGCACATACATCCCAAATACAATTTATTGCTTTTACAACAGCATAAAATTATGTTTAGCTCCTGAACCATAAAAACTTCCAAATCCTTTTCTGTGAAACCATTTTTCCACGCTGTATTTGTGTAGCAGGTTACTGACCCTAGATTCAGAATATTGTCCATGCTTAAGGGTAATTTGGTTTGGTTCAGTTTGGTTTTTCAAAGCATAGTTCCACATCGTCAAGATAAGTTTCAGTTCTAGTCTTGTGGTTCCAACTGGCTGTCACGTTTTATCTTTCAGCATCCTCGTCATTAACGAAAACACTGAGTAGGCTTGAATCAATAGGGAACTTCAATAGATGTATTGTTTCATTTTGATGAAATGGCATTGGTAATAACTTTCTGAGAATTGTTCTCTAAGCAGCTTTGCCTCTGTGCTAATCTATTTTCATCTAGACTGTGCTTTCTCCCCTGTTTACGAGCATATCAGATGAGGCAGTGTCAAAACCCTGAACTCAAATGGTAGTGTATGAAACCTCCATAAAACCTTTTATCTTGTCATGGAAAGAAATCACTAGCTATTACTCATTTAATTGTTTTATTTTTTTTCAGTATTTTTCTGAGAACTGAAATTTAGTTAAAAATCTGAAACTCCTCAGCTTTCTTTTGTTCCCAGGTGTAGAAACCGTGTTTGCCCTCCTCTGGTTCCACCCCTGTGCTGTGTAGAAATACTGTCATAAAATAAGATGTCAAGCATCAGAAAATTGTCATAGGACACTGTATATGTTGCTAAGCAGTCTGTTTCACACAGTATTCCTTTCCCAACAGCCAGCTATTTAATTAAATTTCTTAATTAACACAAGGGCCAATTCTTTCTGCTCACCTAATCTTCTTAGTTTTGTAATCTATACTAGGCGACTAGGTCCTACTAGAGGTCTGAACCTTTATAAAACTTGGATTAGTATTAGCAATCGGCTTAGATGCTTGGCGTGCAGACTCATTGTCCTTCCTTTGTTCCTTGCTGTTGTTCCTAAATATTTAGGGTTCATCATAATTTTTCTGTCTCTCTGTGGGTTTCTGTTACTGTATCCCCTCAGTCATGGGGATTGGACATTAGGAAAAATTTCTTTACTGAAAGAGTGGTCAGGCCTTGGAACAGGCTGCCCAGGGAAGCGGTGGAGTCACCATCCCTGGAGGTATTTAAAAGACGTGTAGATGAGGCGCTTAGGGACATGGTTTAGTGGGCATGGTGGGGTTGGGTTGACGGTTGGACTCGATGATCTTAGAGGTCTTTTCCAACCTTAATGATTCTGTGATTCTATGATTCTATGAGGAGGCTTTTAATTTGGTAGGCAAAATATTTTTTAACCTATCTGGGCTGTATTATGTTGTCATGAAAAACCATCCTGTGGTCAAAGGAGCCAGACCCTTTCTGGACCCTCCTCTGCACAATCACACGTTGTCTTCAGGATGCACCTGCTTTCACCTAAGCCCTGTACCTTTTCCTGAGAGGACTGAAAACCCGAAAGCTCATTGCGTCACCCCTTACACCACTACTGTTTGCTTTATAGGCACCTTTTATCTTCTTGGAGAAGTCCCTGGCAATGTCAGTATCTGCATGACTTTTTTTATATTCACCAGATGAGTTCAGTAGCTTTAGAGGAAATTTTCAGATACAGGCTCCTAAATGACGGAGTATCTCCCAAAGCTTTGTGTGGGTTGTATTATGAATGTTTCAAAATGGAGTTTTAAGAATTGAAGTAGCCTAATTTCAAAAGGAGCTGGAAAGCAAATTTCGATCTGATTGCTTTTCCACCCCAGATTTCTATATGGCTCCACATTGACTATGGATATCTGCCAAGCTAGCATTTGGTTAGGTCATCTCATCAGTAAACAATGTCCTTCCAGGAAACCACTTCAATTCAATTAATGTGGCAAGTCAAGCTAGGTCAGAATTGAAATTCAGTAGATATTTGTATTGCAGAGACATTTGTTAATTACATACAGTTTTACATAAGGGACCCCATCAGAGAAGGGCTTTAAAGGCAAAACCAAAAGTGTCCAATTGTAATCAAGTCATCAATGCACATTCTGTGAAGGTAGAGGTAATTAACAGTACATGTGTCTGATATTCCATATGAAATTAAAAAAATTTAACTGGGGGGCATGGTGTGAGGAAGCGGTCTAGTGAATAGTATTTAAGTGGAACTTCATTGATGAATATAAACCCCAAATAGCAAAGGTAATTGAAGAAAAGAAACACTCATACCTTCTATGAAATAGGGTCAAGATAAAACTCTGTATTATTATGTATTACGTGCAGTAATTGCTGAGGAAATACTAGAATTTAATGCAAGCCACTTAACAGTATTTGAGAGACTATCTCTACATTCCTTCCACTCTTCATATTTAATATATGAAAAACAGGCAGGCAACAGCATTCTACTTGTTCATAACCTTATTTTAATAGCAAACGTCTGACATGACATTTTAAAGTCTGCCACATTTAAACAAAAAGATAACTTAATAGAGAATAAAATCATGTACATCATGTACTTTTGTTAATTGACAGGGTAAGTAGAATTAGATGATCCTTGGTAGAGAGAATCACAAGTTGTGGAAGGAGTGAATGGTTAAATGAGTTTTGTACGTTCCAACATTAGGTGAAGCAGGAAATACAAAACATTTTGATGTCTGAATTCTTGTTTTTTGCAAGAAATATTTAAATAGTTAAAGATATTTTGCTTCATGTTTTACCTCATGTGTTCTTGTGCTTGTTTCTCATGAGATTTTATTGCGTTGAAAATGGCCTCTGTCCCAAAAACATTGTTGGGTTAGAAGGCAAACATCAAGTAAGATCCTGAAGGTGATAGTGCTTTTCTGTACAACATCAGTGTTATATGTATTAATGTCCAGATTAGGTATGCTTTTATGAGACTGTAAAACACTTTGAGATGAATTCAGAGAAGAGTTTCAAGAATGGCCTGTAATCTGGGAAACATTACCAGTGAAAGACTTCAGAAGTTCAGTCTGCTGAAGTGATGATTAAGAGGTGATCTCATAATCATTTTCAAGTATGTTCATAAGGAAGAGATTGCACATAGATTAGTTGCATTTGTGGCCTTACAATTCAAATATGAAACAAATTGAGGCTAGAAATAAGACACATGCAATGTAACATGGAAGAGCAGAGCTCCTTCTTTCTTTACTAGTGGTGTACACTCGAAGTTCTCAAGAATTTGTGTGGGAGGAGGTAAGACCCACTGATTCCAGTCTCCCAGTTATGGTAATTAATATATTTTGAGTATATCAGTAACCTAACTGAGTGTAAAGTAGCACTTTCAAGAACACTGAGAACCGTCTCTAATCCTTTTCAGCGCCTGATCTGTTAGCCTTGCTGTTCCCATACATCTTCAACTCTTTGAAACATATAGAACATTTAATCAGTAACAGACCTTTGCTAAAATGAAGTTGGAGTGGTTGGTAATACTGTGAGATTTATAGCCCATAACAACAGGCAGGTGCTCATACAGTTTTATTGATGTGTTATAATGATGTGAAGTGAAGAAACCTCAGTGGGAGAGCAGGGACCTGCTTCTGTTTACTGTAATGCAGTCTCCTAAGGAAAATACCACATTTCTGAATTTGGGTGGTTTTATTGACACTGTTGCTACCTGAATGAGGTCTGAATTGCAGCCACCAAACTGATTTGTTTTGTCAGATTTGAAACTCCAGTCTCCTTTACCAAATAAAACATAAAATAAGACGGGGAGACGCTGGCAATACCTTACTGGTCTGTTCAACCATTACTGCTGTGAGGAGATGAAAAAAGCCAATAGCCAGGTAGGTGGCTGGTTTGCCTTCATCACACTTAGAAGCATGGCACATACAGCCAATACAAGATATGATTATGTTGTATTTTGTGAATCCTACATGGTAGCGGAAAAAATAGTTGTTTGTCATCATTACATGTCCACCCTACCAATGGCAGAGCTGTCATCCAGAGTGATTACCCCAATGCAACAGAAGCGGCAGCAGAAGGGCCAAAGTAATTTCAGTAGCTAGAACAGAAGAGTAACTTTGTTTAGGCGGTTTAATGACTGATTTAAGCAAGTTAGCATTAAGTGTAGGGCAATAAAGATTTTCCCCCTAGGATGTTTTTTTTCTGAAGTTGTTTGCTTTTTAATAATAAAGTGTCCTGATGCTAATTTTTATCTAAATATATACTTTATTTTTTCAGAATGGTATTTAGCAAAAGCAGTTATCATAACAAATGTTAAGCACATTTAAAAAAAAGTATTCTTAATTAAAAAAAAAGATTTTTTTTGCACAGCATCTGATTCAAACAAGCTGTCACAGTTTTTTGGTCTTGAAAGAGAAACAATTGAGATGATCAATGGAGTAACCGGTGTGGTTTCTGGGCTATTATAACACTTGGTCCCATGTTTCTGCATGTGAATTCTAACAGCTCCTTTTTACATAGGCCCGTTTTATCACTGAAATCTTACTTAGCTATTGCTAGGAGTTTGCAGTTGTAAAGCGCAATGGACACAGTTTCAAACATGAAAAGAGTCTTGGACCTTGAAATATATTCCTTTAATGTCATATAATATTTAGTAAGTCTGTGAAAGTAATGAGAATATTAATGTGGAACAAAGCTGTGCTTAGAGCTCAGGTTCATGGATTTTATGGAAGAATAACCTCATCCTGAAACTTGTGAGATTTCCGTACCTCTGCTGCATTATTTCCAAGTAGACATATGTTCTTAGCTGCTAATTTGCAATGCAGATGAAAGAGTGCTTCAGCAGCAAGATTTCAGTCTTTTGCCAACAGCTTAAATTTTCATTTAAAACCATGTTTAAGAAGTGTTCAGAAGATAATATAGCAGAACTCATTAAGAGAAGACTGCTGTGTAATACACAGGGTATTCTAATTATTACCACTAACTACAAAGAAAAGTAAATATGAAAAAAAAGTGTTTTCAAAAATGTCTTAAATCAACTGAAGTAGGACTAATACAAAGCGGGAAGATTCCAGCTTCTCAGAAATAGGCTTGAAAGAATCTGCTAGAAAGCATCTTGTATATTATGTTGTTATGAAAATAAAAGAATATTTTTTGGGAAAAGAAATCATGTTGACTTGTAGCTGTGTCCTGGTTCCGGCTGGGACAGAGTTAACTTTCTTCCCAGTAGCTTGGGGGGTGTGCTGTCTTTTGGGTTTGATTTGAGGGGGGCATTGATGGCCCATTGATGCTTTGGTTGTTGCTGCGTGGTGCTTGCACCGGGGACTTTCTGTTTTCTTTTGGCCTCCCATGGCCTGCCACGTGCAGGGGAAGCTCTGGGGGGGGAGCACAGCCGGGGTGGTTGACCCAGCTGGCCAATGGGGTATTCTCTACCATGTGACATCATGCTCAGGGTTAAACCACGACAAGCTGTCAGTTGAAGGTGTGGTGCTTGCATTTTTAGAAAGCTAATAGTTCCTTAAGTCTGAAATAGAATGTGATCTCACCCACACTAAGCATGGGTAATGCCATTTTTACAGAACAAATTTTTAGAGTAGAACTCACTCTTTAAGGAGATAAGAAAATAAAAACTTATCAACAATGAATCTCTCTCTAAAAGGTAAAGAATCTTTCTCCAGAAAGAATCTTTGATCACAGAAGGGGACAATGAAAGCTCTCAGATTGTTTCGGATAAACTGTTGAGGGGATGGATCTTGTATAACTTATACACATATACACACATATATGTAATATAAAAATAATTCCAGATATATAAAGCAATATTAGGGTAGTTGAGGTTGGAAGGGACCTGTTGGAGGTCAAGCCTCCTGCTCAAAGCCAGGACAGCTATGGGGTTGGATTAGGTTGCTCATGACTTTACCCAGCTGAGTCTTGCAAACCTCCAAGGACACCAAGACGGCAGTTTCTGTGGGCAACCTGATCTGGTGCTTGATTGTTCTTACGGTGGAGAAGTCAGAACCTCTCTTGTTTCAACTTATGCCTGTTGTTTCTTGACTTCCTTCCTTGCACCACTGTGAAGATATCCTCCTGTAGGAACTGTCCCTGCCTTTCCCCAACCCCCCAAATCATTTATTCTTTAGGCTGAACAAGCCCAGCTCCCTCAGTTTCTCCTCACAGGGCAAGTGACCCCAGCCCTGACCATCTCGGTGGCCCTTTGCTGGCCTTGCTCCAGCTTATTTTTGTCCTTTTTGTATTGGGAAAGAAAAGAATGTGTTATTTTTCAGTAACTAAAAACTAACAAATCCTGCTTTTATGTAAAAGTCCTCTATTAACTATCTGGAGATATTTAACTATATCTGGAGATATTTTGACTCAGACCCCTGTTCTCTGGGGACACACTGCTTCTCACTAAAGTCATAAGACTTCCTGGAGGAAAGAACAGACTTGGCAGTTTGCCTCTTCTCTTCGGATTTCATGGGAGATCTCAGAATGGAATATAAAAAGGGACAACACAGAAGAGACCTCACCCTCCTCTCTGCTGGAAATCCTACCATATGGTACAATTTTTTTTTTTTTCTCCTTAGGGTAAAGAAATTTTTCTTTAGAGGTTATTTGGATCACAATTTTTATTTACTCAAGACTGCAGAAACACATCCTACTGTGATCCAATCAGCTACTGTGGTTTGCCCTGTAAAAGCTTAAAATCCACTTAGTTTCAAGCAAATTTATTTTGATGTGATTGCAGCCCGGTTTTTCCTCTTCTTTATGGCAAGTTGTTGACGTGTAGGAGAGGAAGCTTCATTGTCCAGTCTAAAGCTTAAAGCCGGCCAACTGTAGGGTATGACAAAAGAAAGCAAAAAAGATATCTTTGTTACCATAGCAACATTAAAACTCTTCCCCCAACCCCATTGAAAAACACCAACTCTCTGTCCTCTCCTCCTATACCGTTAAGAAATTAGATCTGAAGCATTAGCTGTGGGATATTCTACATTGAACTGAAAAGCATATTCGCTTATGAAACTGAGACCTCCACCCCCAAGAAATCTGCATGTCCATGCAAGGATATCACAAAACTCTTTTTAGTTTCTACTGGAACTTTCTCCAAACTGAATTTAATTAGCAATGTTTTATACACAAAAACACCATGAAAGTCCTTACTGTTCATTGTATTCCACTGTATTTTTTGTCCTTGTTCTGTTCCAGAAAGCATAGTACAGGGAGGGAGAAGTTTTTGCAAAACTGGACAAAAGTCAATGCTGGTACAGTGTTAGGACTAGAAAATGGACTAATTTAGTTTCCTACTGAAGAATGTAAATTGTCAAAGTGACTAATACTTGTATTATTATTATTATTATTACAGTCATTGCTTTTAAATAAGCCACACTTTTATTTTCGTTATCTTGAAATTATCATTCTTTTCTGATTGGAGGGACATTTCAAGTATTGACCATTTTGGAAATTTAACTTGATCACAAGACTACCTCGCCCACTCTCCCTTGACTTTCACACTATTAAAACATCATGTGCGTATTTAGAGCTGTCTATGGTCACTGGTTATGTTTCTAATGTCATTTTGAGTAGCAATTTAAGAGAATTGTAGTTCAAAAAAGACAAAGGGGGAAAACCCTGATCTCTGTAAATGCAAAAACAGTGAAATTAATGGCTATACATACATATACTGAGATATCTGTGCCTAAGTCATCAAAGGCATTCTATGCTACAATCAACAACAAATTTACAAAAATTTTTTTTTTTATTTAATCACTACAGATATCATACGAGACGTATGTTCTGCTTGCTGACTTACACGATGCTTTATACCTGTACACAAATACAAATGTATCATGCTAGATTTTTAGTAAAGCTTATATGTCTGTATCTATGACTAGACCATTTGAATACTCACAAAAAAATAACTTTTTAATCTCTGTAACTACTCCAAATGTTAAGATAGTTGCCATATTTTTTCATGTATAAAAATATCAATATATGCAACATTTTGGAAAAAGGTGACTTGATGTTGCCTCCTCATATTTTTGAGGCACAAATGAATCCTGCAGTATGTATTATTGTCTTTTCTTTCCTCTTGCTTCTTTTGTTAATAAGTGTTGTAAGCGTGAAAGTTCTTACTAGCCTTACGGATATCTAGCCAGCATCAAGATATCTGGCTGTATTCTTTTGGCTTTAGATATTATCACTAGTCATCACCACCAATGAAGTCAGAGATTTGGAGCGAAGATGCCCAAATGAAATCAAGCTTTACTTTGCCCTTATTATACTGTCTTGCTAATATATTAAAAAAGAAAAAAAAAGAAAAAAAAAAAAGGTTTTGTCAGTAATCATCTGTGATTCAAAAGGTCAAAAGAGATGTTGGTTTTTTCTACTTAGATTAATGCACATTTGAGCTGGAACTGTCCTATGCTCATGTGTAAAATTCTCTAGCAAGTTTAAAACTTCAAGTACTTGAATATTAAATTCTGGTGAATCTTGTATCAATACTTAAGAACTTAAGAGTCCTTTAATTCCACATTGGGCCATAAGTCTGACCACAGTAATCGGGGCTGCCAGTCTTTAATCAGAAACATTTCCCCGTGTTGTATTCATGTGAAAGCTAGATCTTCATAAAATGGTTTATAAATCTCCCGTATCTGCCTTATACACCTTACAAGGGACTCAGATTCTCACATTTGCTAGCTGAAGTTTCCTCTGAGCACTGTGACTACTCTGGCATCCAAGAAATTTTCTTTTTCTGCTTTTTTAGATATAAAGCAGAATCTGAAAATTCCGTCTTCTGAAATCTTATCTCCATGGATGGACACTTAAGGTATCTGAAGATAAATAGTGACTGAGTGTTCACTGTTGTTATACTCACATATAAATCTGGAAAACTCTGAGCTTCCTGCCCATATAAACTTCTCTGAGCAGATAGCGGGGGCATGGCATGCATTCTTGAAGGCTGTGTCAGCAATAATTCCAGATGTGCAACATTAAGATAATGAACCATACAGCTAGGGATAAAAAGGGAGAATTTATTTTATGGTAACATGTAGTTTAAAAAAAAAAAAAAAAAAGAGTTTCAGAACTAATTGCTGAAAGTTGTTTGAGCATAATAGCTGTGCAGACTTGTTTCTCACCAGAAACTGCATTGTTTGCTTCTGCCTAGTATAGCGTCCCACCTGTCAGCTATGTAGAAAACTGCTGCTTAGGCCCACCAAAAAATCTCGTGCTGTATGCGTTGGCTTAACGCGTGATAAATTCTGTTGCGTGGAGGCAAATTCTGAAGACTTGTATGATGTGTCTTGCAAGCATAAGCGGGTGTTTGCACCCTTAATCAGAAAGAAGGATCAGTCTTTCCGTTAAGATTTTGGATTGGTTATTAGAATCATGGCATTCATTGTTTCATTCGTGGCGATCTTGGACAGATGTCTCCAACTGATGTTTTCTTTATTCGCTCTATACCAGCACCTCAGCATAGTAACTGTCGCATGTGCAGTATCACGTGAATTGCGTGCTTCGGTGGGATTCTGTGGGGTGCCGATACCCCGCAGGTGATGCCCGTGCGATGGGACGGGGTGGTCCACTGAGGCAGCGACTGGATGTGTGGCTCGGTGGGACTGGGGCTGCGGCGGCCGCTGGAGCTGACAGACAGCTGTGTGGGAGCGGAACCAGATCGGCGGCGGGGAGGGGGAGCACGCGCTAGCTCTGCGCAAACTCCCCTCTCCCCTCTGACGTGGCCTTTTTAGTTTAGGGAGGGGAGAGGCGCAAAATCACTCAGTAAATCTGGATTCTTGTTGCAGCGGTACGGTGGAGACCACTCTCTCTCCTACCCCCTTCCTTCCTCTCTTTCGCCCTAGGTTTTTCTAAACAATCCGTAATGAATAATAAATTTGCTTTAATTTCATTCTCAAGAGTTGTCTTAGCGTTTGTGAGCTTGCAATGTAAAGGTGGAGGCGTTTTCACCTTTGCTGCAAACGCAGTTTCCGTTATATTTCATGTGAGTTGTGTTTATTGACATCAAAGTGGACAGTGGTGTTTTGGGAACTTTATACGGCTTCATACCGCCATTGAATGCAACGTGGATTTCAGAGCTCTAATGAGGTAACAGCATAGAACTGTTATACAGAAAATAATTTAGCAAAGCTTTAGGGCAGATATGCTTATGTTGTGTATACATATATATATTTGTATGCCCCTAAACTTTTTGTTGTAATTTCTTTAATAATTTAAATGAGCAAAAAGTTTTTAAATGATGTATTGACCCTTTATTATCATACTATTATAGTTCCTGTTGTTTGGATTTTGTTTACTTTTAAGTAGGCAGTAAAACATCCTAAGTCCAATTTTCACTTGCAAGTTTTCTGTTGGGGTCACTCTGTTAACTTAAAATCCTAATATAAGACTTGAGTAAGATGCTATTCGCTGTGCCTTGTATTTCATATCAATTTCTTGCTCTAGATGTCATGATCTAGTTCAATTATGTTGTTTTGATGTGTAGTCTTTGAATAACTTGTAATATAGGAAAGAAAATCAAGGTAAACCACAGAAGATTAAATAAGAAAACCACAAAAAATCTTGCTGCTTTACAGTAGGTATGATTAATACTACATTTTCGCTGAATTTTTACCTCTTTCTTACTATGTTTGTTAATATTTTTTAATAATGAACTTTCTTTACCATATTGCCAATTCTTACAAATAAAACTATCAAAACGCAGTAAGAATGTAGTGCTGAAAGGAATCAGAATGCGTTTATTCTTTACTTAAACTGGATAGATTAATATATTGTATCACGTTGGAAGATGAACAATTGCAAATTGAAGACACAAGTCTCAGATTCCATCAGTTTGGTGTGTTGTAATCAGTCATCTCATTGTCCTTCTCTCTCTGTCCTTTTAGAGTTACTATGACACTCTGAGCATCGCTTTTTTTTTTTTTCCCCTTTCATCTTTTTCATAAAAATGTTTTTACGTTGCCAGTTCTTCATGCTATAGGCAGGTTCACATCTCTGGAAAATGTAAACTTCAATCAGTCAACTATTACACATAAAACATTTGTACTGTTACATTGGATTGGGTAGACACAAAAATATCCTCAACCGTCTTTGTCATTTCTTCCACTCACCTTTTGTTTCCCATTGAAGAACATAGGAACATAAAACCTAAATTAGCTTCAAATAAACGTACAGTGGCTTCAGGACATAACTTGATTTCCTCTTAGATTTTAACCACCAACTGCTCATCTATATGAGGAATACTGAGAAATGTATAATGATGGATGGATATTTTTGCATAAACTCTAAAAGAAAAATTATTTAATTGAGATTAATGATAAATGGCCAGGGGCTTATGCCTTTGACTTTCAGACTAACTTGTTTGATAGCTGCGTATAATTCTGGTGTGTCCAATCTTTTGGATCTTCTAATTCAATTTACTCAAATAGATATGATTTATTAATTTCAGGTTTACTTAAATTAATGAAGGGTACTTATTTTTCCCCCACATGAGTCATTTTGATATTACAGACAGTACTACTTTTTCATGAATTTGATCTCTTATGCTCTTGTCATGCTTGTTGAATTTTTTGCCTGTTTATACTATGTGTTTCAAGTTTGCTACAATATATTGTGGAATATGCTGTGGTTTGGGTAATGATAAAGCGGTGCATCCTTTTAGATTAAATGCTTTCAGCTGCTGTGATTTCAGGGACCGAGCTTGATGGACCGGTCCTTACAGGTGATCACTTCCAGCCACCTGGTTCAGTACTTCCAGCATATCTGATGATAGTCTTAGCAAAAGGTATTTTGAGTTCAGCA
>NW_009212420.1:41362-58536 GCF_000690835.1 Fulmarus glacialis
TCTTCAGTAGAAGTATTTAATTTCATTCCTGTCTCGCATGTAACTCGTGTATTACAAAGAACTTTGTAGTCAGACAAACTGAGGTAATATGAATTGAGCAACTTGTGAAGGAAATTTTTTTTCTGTTGTTTTTTTTTTCCTTCCCTAGATTGAACCTTTCTCTTTCTTCATAGATTCCCTTGACAGCAATTTCCTCTTGGAATACCAAGTGACATTCAAATAAAATTTAGTCAATTTTGTTAAATTTTGCTAGAAAAAGAGTTTTGTAAGCATCAAAATGAAGTTTCTGAGAATTGTTAGAATTTTCTATTTATTTTTCTTTTTTCCTCTTTTGAATTTCATAGTGTGCTTATATGACTTCAGAATCTTTTGTATTAAAAAAACATTGAAGTTCCTAATTCACTTGGGTGCTTTAAAAAAATAAATCTTTCTTGTGTGCTTTTTAACTTTAGAGGACAGAGAATTACTGTGCACAGTGAATACACAGTAGAGTCGAGAACAAAGCTTTTTGAAATCTCAGACTTGTATTTTAATCATTGTGCACTGTGATGTGCCACAGTATTTCACCTTTAAACAGCATCGGTAGCTAAAAAAACAGTCTTCGAACAGAATTTACTCATAATTTTCTGGTGCTGGTATTTAATCACTAATGCTGTATTTTTGGATACTGTTTGTTTTCCTTTTTCAGTGGGTTGACATTGTGAGGTCAACCTCGAATCTACACGTTTTAGTGAGATCATTCTACTTTTTAAAACAGTTGTCTACACTCATATAAGGAAATTGGCTGGCGCTCCTGTGCTTGAGTGACACCCTCTGCTAGGGTTTACTTCCCTCCTCCGTACCCGTGGTAGTACTGACTTGGAGTTATATTGTATGTTCGTGTTAGTGAAGCAACTCAGCCTGTCTCAAAGCTGCACAGAAAAATGGCTGATGCAGGAAATAGAAATGTATTTTTTTTTCTTCCCATAACTGCAATGTTGTAATTATCTGGAAGACAGGTAGGATGTGGAGTGGAGCTGCCGAGCAGCTTGTATCAAGTGAGCGAGAAAGCAGCTCAGTGCCACAACTGTAATTTTTTGATAAATTTACCTGTTTGCTGAAAAGTGACTGTGTTGCTGAGTTCCACAGACACAGGATATACAGGGTGCTGTTTTCTTCCACTACTTCTTTCCTGAACTGCTTTTTCTCCCCTATTAGAAACCATCATGCATTTTGATTAGGAAAAAATCTCTTGCTTCTGCTCTGTAATTTTATGAGCAACTCTTACCTAACCTTTAAGGTTTTAAGAAAAAATATTATTTATCTATGTTAATTATAGGAAAATAAGTAGAAACTTTTCCTATACATATTTTTTGCCTTGAATTGTAGTGTGGACCTGTGTGGTGGAGGGAAAAATATGGGTTCAGACAGTACAGATTAAGTGTTTAATGTGCATCCTGGAGGTGACATAATCATTCTTCAGTGTATAACACACAGAACTACTTTCAGCAGCTACTGCCCTCTTTGTTGGACGAAGCTTCTTTTGCATCGACTTTGAACAAAATCCAGATTCCAGATTACTTAGAGTTTTTCTCCTTTTTTTGTTTTAAGTTTTTGTTGTCAGCAGTGATTGTCTGCTCTTCTTTGCTGACCCAACAGCAAGCTCTGGCCCTCAGCCAGATAATCCTGTCTGTGGCTCTCTGTATGCCAGGACTACCGTGTCTTTGTTATTGAAGACATCTTCAAAGCATCAAAATTTACCAGCATCCTGGAAACACTTCTTCTACTGCTTCTCGTGCTAGGGGGTTTTTCCCCTTTACACTTTCAGAGAAGTCCTTATCTTTCTTCTGCTTGAAATCCTTTTTATGGATTCCCTTAAAGATATAGCGTGTTCTGAAGCTTTCTTAATGATATATACTGTTCCCATAACACTGTGTTCATTCTAAATTGCATGCATTTTGGGGGGATTCTTTCAAACTCTCTGACAAAATAGTTATGACAGGAACTAAAATGATATAGTTAGAGCTACTTCTGCTCCAATTAATCTTTACATTACAAGGTGTTTCACGGAGAGCTACAGAAGTGAAAATTCATCTCTGGGAATTGTCAATTACCGTCAGCACTGTAGCTGGCTAAGAAACTGTTACTAGGGCATATAAAATTAAACCGAAATAATCTTTTTCCTGACCTTCAAACAGGTTAGTGTTACTTGTTTCCAGTAAAAACACAGTTAATGTATTTTTATAGAAATAAATTAAAAATTGATAAATTTAGGCAGACTCAAGAAAAATCTTATCAATGGTGAGAGGTATTAGGTTGCAGGACACTGAAATTTCTCATAACTTTTATATTTATCCTATCACTGCATTGGTCAACAGACAAGAAAATATATTCTTAGAGACAGCACTGGCCAGAAAAATAGTAGCACAGGAGCTGAATTAGTCTGTTGACCTTGCGTATATATGTCCTAATCTTCTGTGATGAATTACTTGTTGCTGCGCTGCTGAGGCCAGCAGTGTGTGGTCATCTGGTATGTGAGGTCTCTGAACACAGGAAAAGTTTGGTCAATTTGCAGGAGTAGTAACCACACCGCACCATACAGCCCGTCCATTTTGTCACATGCTGTACTGCTTTCATTTCTTCATAAATAATCCCTCCCAGAATGAAACACCTCCATTTGTTGCTTCTGTACTCAGTTGTGTTGGCTAAAGAGAATGGAGTGTTTGTGCTCCTTGGTGGTTTTGTTTTGGTTCTGCTTAAGGAGTTTATTATGATGAATGAACTTGAAAATGTGGTAAATAAGGTATTCTGATATAAAGATGCAGTTATTTTTAAAATTTATCTAGAAAATCACAGAAACATTTTATTTTGACTAATGCGTATTTACGATGCACAAAACTGATTCTTCAGAATACTTCCTGGTCGTTTATTCGGTAGAGCATCCATCAGAGCTTCGAAAGTGGCCAGATAAAGGTTCTTGAAAATAACATGTAAAAAATGCTGCTAGTGCTGTGCACTCTCACAGAGATCTTGGCTGTCTCCCTTGCTCTTAAAAATTAAAGATTAGATCCAGTCTTGAAACATGAGGTTTTAGGTCTCTGATTAGACTCCCTGATACTTGCCACAAGCTTCTATTATAACTCTGTAATGAGTTATTTCCATAAATGTCTAGTTTCTCTTTATATTCTAATTCTTAGTATGAGAAGATAAACACATTTCTATTGAAGGTGTGGGCACATTCTTTGGCTCTTATCTCCTTCCAAAGCATCTAGGAGCCATATTGCACCGGCTGTTGCGGAGAGTGCTTCCTTCCCGATGTTTTATGCTCTCTATTGCTGAAATAAGTAATGTGCCTGGCAGGAGGAGGAAAGGGTGTTCTGCTCTCGTGATCACTTCTATGTTTAAATGCCTGCTCAATATACAGTCTTTACTAGTTTGAGTTTGAGTAAGCATTCATCAGTTTTCTGTGTGCTTGTCTGAAATTTCAATTTTATGTCTTTAGGAAGGGCCTTTTTCCAGACTTCACTGTTTTCAGGTCTGAGTATGTAGGTATAAAAGTTATGGTTTGTGTCTTTGCAGTAATAGATGAGATCCTGAACTTTTGAGTTTTCCTTTGAAAGAAATAAGTTCTGTTACAGAGTATTCTTAGTAAAAGTGTGATGACCGTGGAGGCACCCTGTGATGTAATGAGTCAGATCAGATGACTACAATACTGTCCTCTGGCCTAAAATTTAGAGTGACATGAGAAATTGGAAATTGAAAAATGCTGGAAACTTGAGGTAGTTGTTATATAATGTGTTTGCTATGTGTGAGTCATATATTCTGTCTATATCAACAAATAGATATAAATATGGACACAGGAGACCAACAGTATGGGATGGCAGTAAATATCAGTACGGTTGGAATCAAACATTAAGTAGAGAGAAAACAGCAGAAGACCAGCCTTCCCAAACTAGAGACTCTGGGGCTGATGGTTTGATCTTGGCTGGGTTTGCAGCTGTGCCCCAGCAAAGGTTGTAAGAGGGGTTGAGCAGGGCTCTCAGCAGCATCCTGTTGGTGCAAGAGCACAGCCATCTTCCTGGAGTCCAAGCAGCGCCTAAGTCACCCACGCACATATTTCTGGTTCTTCTCAGTACCTAAATCGGTATCCTTTGGTTTTCATATAGGAGGAGATAGTACTTTTGTAATGAGCAGAAGATAGACAAGAGTGGAGCGTTGGTCTTCTGGGTAGGCTTTTAAAAGGTTAGCTCGAAAGTGTTGGGATCGACCGTGTTTTATTTACCAATTGGTTCCTGCACCTTTGGAGCTCTGTCGTGCATGAGAAGTTAGTCACATAGGTGTTTAAAGCCTTTGTGCCGTGGTACCTGAGCTTTGAATCAGGAAACTCCTGTTCAAGGTCTTCTTACTGGTTACTTCTACTCAAGGAGTTTGAGCACGTCTTGGGAAATCACAGTTTTCTCTTGTGGATTGCTACTGCCAGGAATACAGGTTAGTCACTGTAAAAATGTTCCTAAGAATAGATAATTCATACCCTTGCAGTGTTGGCACTGAGAGTCACTGGCATACTGTAACCTTAAAACTGTACAGAGTTTAGAACGTTTGTCTGTTTGACTACTTGTGCTGCAATTATTGCATTGTGAGCGGATTCATGGCCTGACATTTGCTGCTCTCCTCATAACAACCGTTGTCGTAAGAAAGCAATATTGAGAACCGCACGGGTTCAATGCCCGACTTCAGAGAAAACACAACTGCCACTAATTCTACAATCTCAAAATTTACTGGCAGTTCCCATTCTTTTTATTAGTATTTCTCCAGTCTGTCTCCTTGAGGCAGTAAGAAGGGAAAGAAACAGGGTAGAGAAACTGGTATCTGTTATGGAGGGACAATTAAGTCCTAAAAGTATTCTTAAGGCCTTTCTCATCTTTCAGATATTCTGGATTGAATGCAGTAGGCGTGAGAAGACCAGAGCTCTGTTTCACTGATTTACTTTTTTCCTTTTATTGCCAGTATGTCAAACTGATCTAATTTCCAGGGTTTCCCTCTTCACCCACCAAAGGAAATTAATTATACACTAATAATTATAAGCAGTTCTGTTTTCAATGTTTCTTTAATTTTAAAACAATTACCAAATAATTCCTTTAATTTCTGTTTTTCTACTTTAATCTTGCAGCATTATTTGAGTCCTTCATTTGAGTTGTTCTTCCTTTTAATCAACATCATTATAATCCTGGAATCTAAATCTCATTTCCCCCTTTTAAAATATGCTCATTATATGTATTTTAAAAGTATCTTCTTTGTCTGAAAGTTTTTCTCAGCTCCCTCGAAGGAGGAAAATTTAATGTAAGTAAATGCTAAAGTCCTAGAGACTGATGTGAAATAGTTGTCTGGGTCTGTATAATTGCATTCACTTCAAGGTCTCAACTTGAGATGGATGTTGTCTTGGAAGTGAGAACCATGAGAAAGATTCTCCCTTACTAATAACATAAACTTTCTATCTCCCACCCTTACCTTGCTCAGTTGCAAGTTATTCGTAAAACTTCAGGTGTTTTCTGTATCTGGAGAAGCTGGTCTGACAACTCATAATCCTGGTTGTGAGACCAGAGTTAATAAATATTTTCATAAGCTTGTTTAAACAGAAAATATAAGGCTGGCCAGGATTTGTCAATATTAGTCATGGAGAACAAATAGATAAAGTGATGGTCATTAAATTACTTTTATGTGATTATTAACTTTTTTAAAAGTATAAATGCAGAAAAAATGAGTATATCTGTAACTAGATCTTGCAGTAAAGTCCTACATTTCTTTTTCTTCTGTGAAATTAACTGAAACCAGAGCAACCTGCTCCAAATAGAATGAGATTTCAAACATGATCGAATATTGCATTTTCATAGTATATCAACTACACCAAATTTCCATTCCCAAGTGTTTTCAAATATTTTAACGCTCTTGAAAATTCACTTTGTTCAGTTTGTTTGGATTCAAAAATCTTTCGATTTTTCTATTCACATACACTGTAGTAAGCTTGTCAAAATATGACACTGAAACTGAAGATCAACAGGTTTGAAAAATACAGAAGTTTTTGCTCTGTATTCTGTCCTCAGAGAATTTGTTTGTAAATACAGAAATGAACTGTGAAGGTAAAAAAGACAGATATTACAAGTTCTGGACATGATTTTCTTCTCAGATATTGAGAGACCGTACGTGGGTTGATGAAACTCATGTGATGCGTGTCACATTAGTTTTGCATTTGATGTCAGTCTCAGTTACCAAATCATGTTTTTTGCAATTGTGGATTTTTTTTAAAGTTTTTACATTTTTTTCCCCATTCTTAATCAAAGAAAGCCAAGGAAAAAAATGCAGAAAAGTCAATAGCCCTTTAGCAGGATACTGATTTCTAATGTGGGAGTTTCAGGTTCAAGACCCTGCTTTACTTGTTCCCGGATCCCAGGTAAAAATGTTTAAATGAATTGGGATGTTGAATATTTGTCTGTCTGGTTTTGACCAGAAAATATATCTTTAATGTGATAATCTTTAATTTTTCATAATAAAACTTTTTCTTGAAAATGTTTTTTTCTTCTCAAAAAATCCAAGGAATGGAAGATACAAATAATGATAATTATATTATAATTATTAGGCTAGATTCTTCACTGAAATGTCTTTGAATTTGATAACGTAAGATCCTTATCTGTGGCCATTTTGTTCTTTCTCCTGTTAGGAGAGAAATTGAGAGAAAAGTTTGTGTTATTTCATCCTGTAAATTAAAATCAGGTGGAAAAAGCATGTGAAGTTCTTTATCCCTATTTGATGGTGACGTTGGATTGGTCCCTAACAGTAAAATCTGTCTGGAAGAGATTATTTCTAGTTTCTATTATACTAATCTACAGCAAATCTTTACTGAAAACTATGCTTTCATTATTATTCTTTAATGCTATCCAAACTAATTTTGGTTTGTTTTGAGATTAAGATTTTATTAGATAATGATTTTCTAAAATTCAGCTATATTAGAACCTTGGTTTCTCTCCATCCACTGATATTAAAATGCCACTAAAAAGAGCCAGGATCATCTTTTAGAATCTGTTCTATAATAAGTATACACATTGTTTTTAGCTTTGCTATTCACTGAAATTGTGGGGTTTTTTTCTTCAGTCTGATTGCTCCATTATTTTTCTAGGAGTAGAGAGTGGACTTACACATTTGTAACTGCTGTTAATGTATTCTTATGCTCTGCACCTATGGAAGTTATTTCCCTTGAATTAGAGCACCTGAAAAAATGTAGTTTTATATAAAAATCCGTATTTTTTAATATATATATATATATTCCTAAAGCCATTTTAACAGCTTGTAATGAGGATAGGGGAATGGATTATGTTTATTCAGGGTAAGATCATGGCTCAGATAAGATAATCTAAAACCAGCATGACCGTTATGCCGTAGTAGTGGGGCAGGAGGGAGGGGTGGGAGGACTTCTAAGTGAATCTGAATTGCAAAAAGACTATTTGATGTGCAAGAAGAATGGACAGAAATTCAGAACAAACAGCAAGTTGTCTTCTCCGCAGATTAGCTGCATCCTGTAAAAATAGTAATCTCAATTGATATTCTGCTAGTGTAATGCTAGCTAATTCCCTTTATGACCAGTAGGTCTCTTAGGGGTTATATGCTGAAATCACTTCCCGTATTGTTTGACTAAATTCACCTCACATCTTCTGTCTCAAATCCGATCTGATCTCTAGCCTTATACAACCAGAAGTTCACCTTCAGCTCACCTTCAGAGCTCTTTGTAATTCTTAACTTCCTTTTTGTTTCTGTGCCGAGGTCTTTTAGTTCTTACACTCTGAAGTCCATGGTGCTGATTTTGGATGGGATAGCATTAATTTCCTTCATAGTAGCTTGTATGGATTTGTGCTGGAAACAGTGTTGATAACACAGGGATATTTTATTGCTGAGCAGTGCTTACACAGAGTCAAGGCCTTTTCTGGTCCTCACCCCACCCCACCAGCGAGCAGGCTGGGGGGTGCACAAGGAGTTGGGAGGGGACACAGCCGGGACAGTTGACCCCAGCTGACCAATGGGGTATTCCACACCATATGACGTCATGCTCAGCAATAAAAACTGGGAGGGGGAGAAAGTTTGCAGGGACTGCTGTTGCTTGGGGACTGGCTGGGCTTTGGTTGGCTGGTGGTGACCAATTGGGTTTGTTTGGGGTTTGTTAATCACTTGTTTTTCTTGGTTGTTTTTTTTGTTTTTTCCCCTCCCCTTTTTTTCTTAACTATCTTTATCTCAACTCTTAAGTTTTCACAGTTTTACCCTTGCGATTCTCTCCCCATCCCACTGTAGGGGGAGAAGTAAGCGAGCAGCTGTGTGTGCTTAGCTGCCTACTGGGGTTAAACCACAACATCCGTTCAATTCTACACGTCATTTCCTTCCTTTGATTCTTTCACTTTCAGCTCTATGCCTTCTCTCCTGCTTCTTTTAGTACTTGGGATGACCTCTTGCTTGCGTTATGTTTCCTTTCTTTTGATCATCTTTCAAACTTTCCTTACATACTCTTTTGCAGATGTTTCCAGTATGGGTTGCTCTCCAGCAACTAATTTGTGATTAAAAATCAGTTAGCAATAAAATGATTCCTGTTTAAAGTCTAAATTAAAAGAAGATGACACAAAAATATAATGATTATAAATATAATATTATTCCATTTTGTCGAATTGTTTTATTTGTTTGACTGTCAGTCTGGATTAGTCAAGATTCTGCTTACACGCTGCTACAAGGTTTCATGCAGTGCTTTGTAATGAATGTGCTGATAATACAGTGTGGTTTTGTGAAACTACAGATGAATAATTAGCTCTTTTTGAATATGTAGGTCAACAAATGTGAACTCATTTTTGATTAACAAGTTGATAATTTCTTAATAATAACATTCTAATAAGTATTTGTTTATTTCATGATCATAACAGTTCATCTGTAGATAATTCACAAATACTTTCAAGCTCATAGCTAACACTTGTTAAATTTTGATTGGTTTCAATTATCTCCATGGCTTTATTTCTGTATTGAAAGGTTATATAACTAATCAATGCAATTGAAAATTTTGAACTGTGTATTGGAGGAGGTGGTAGGTGTCATTTGAATTCTTGATATTTTTCATGTGATTTTCAATTTACTTCAGTATATATTCTAATATTTACTTTTTGATTTATTCGTGATGGTTAGTTTCTTTCCTGATAATACTGATATTAAACACCCTCAAAATGTGGTAGAATTTGGCCAATAGCTCTAAAATACAAATATTTAAATAAAAAATTTAAATGAATATTTAAATAAAGATAAATAAACATCTAAAAATAACTATGACAATTTGCAGAAAGCATTTATTCTCAAATGTAACTCCTTTCTGCTTTGGTTGGTATCAAACCACCTAGGATTCATATTTCAGTACAACACTGCGCCTTTCCTCTGGCTCTTTTTTCCCATAACTGATGCAGGAAGATCTTATGCCTATTTATAAGACCATTTCTAATCTGAACAGAACGTTAAGATTTTAATTCAGTTTAAACGAAGTGATTAAAAGCAAATTTTCATTTATATTTAAGGATAAATTTTAACTTCAACAAATGCGTAAGTTCTGTTCTGAATATAATCGTCATGTGCACTTACATGCAGGGATATGAGTATAATTCAGCTAAAAGGTTGCAAATATTGTACAACAGAACTATAATTACTATTTGATAATTGATTTCATGAATGTTATAGCCTTTTAGATAGTGTTATGAAAAGCATCTGTCTCAGCAACTGGCAGGAACTTCTGAAAATAATCTGTAGTTTTTAACTTTGGGTTTAACAAAACCAAAGTAACTGTCACCCTATGAGATCTGAAGAACAAATCAATGTATGGCTTGCTGCCTCAGATTTGTCTCCTGGTTTTATTATAACTGACAGTACATTGTTACTTTATTTCAGTTCCTACAGTCATGTTTCTTAGTTTTTAAATACTTCATCCATCAAATTTATATGAATGACATTGAATTCCCATGGCATTGCCTGGACTGCTTTTAAGTTGTCTACTGTTTTAACACTGTTTGTAACTTCATGCAAGTATTTTGATATTTAAGAAGGTAATCAATGTTTGAAGACCTGCTGGAAAAGAAGCACTTTGCAGCATTCACAAAATTCTAAGAAATCGCCAGTGTGTCGTGGTTTGACCTCAGCCAGCAACTAAACCCCACGCAGCCGCTCGCTCACCCCCACACCCTCTGGTCAGATGGGGGAGAGAATCGGGAGGGCAAAAGTGGGAAAACTTGTGGGTTGAGATAAGAACAGTTTAATAATTGAAATAAAACAAAGTAGAACAGTAGTAATAATAACAACAACAACAATAATAGAATATACAAAGCAGGCGATGCACAATGCAACTGCTCACCACCCGCCAACCAATGCCCAGCCCATCCCCAAGCTGCGAATCCCCCTTCCTGGACCACGCCTCCTAGTTTATATACTGAGCATGACATCATATGGTATGGAACACCCTATTGGCCAGTTGGGTCAGCTGTCCTGGCCATGCTCCCTCACAGCTTCTCCTGCACCCAGCAGAGCATGGGAAGCTGAAAAGTCCTTGAGCAGTGTAAGCACTACTTAGCAACAACTAAAGCATCAATGTGCCATCAACGTCCCTCTTGTACCAAACCCAAAACAGAGCCACACCAGCTACTAGAAAGAGAATTAACTCTATCCCAGCCAAAACCAGGACACAATGGTTGGATTACATGTTTATAGACACAACAAAGAGAAATTAAGTAACATCTTACATTTTAATTGTGAGACAGTCTCAGAATTGAAATGTAATATTTATGTATTGTTTTCTCAATTTTGTTTTAACTGATACAGGGCGGCTCACCTTTCTACTTGCTTTTGAGAGCGTAGAAATATTGCAACCAAACTTTAGTTTCTTTACATGAAGAACTGCAATTTCAGACCTGAAAGCATGTTTAAACTTATGCTGGAAGCCTGTTTAAACTTATGCTCTGACCTTATTCTTTCTGAGCTGTGTACGTATTTACCATCAGTAACCTCCAGAAACTTTTATTTCCCCCTCACTAAATTGGAAGATTAAGTAACATGGCAAAGTTCATGAGGGAGATATGGAAAAAGAAGTGAATCTTGCATGTATTAACCTGTAAATTTTGAGTGTTTCTTGTCAGGGCACCTTGAAGTCCATTGATTTAAAATAGTTCACAGTTCTGTGAGTGACCAGGATTCACAAATACCTGGCCTGTTTTTCTGTGATTTTTTTTTTTTCCCCAGTAACACAGACCGCCAGAAATGAAGTAGGATTTTATTTTTTGCCTTCTTTTTCTCTCCAGAGCTTTGACCCTGCACTTTTGAAATATGGGAAATACAGGAATAATGTTCAAAAGAGAATTGTGAAGCATTTGGCTAAAATGGGGAAAATATTAGCTAATGCCTACATTATTTGCAGTATTCCCTCAACAGACAGTGTACCAGCTTGAAATGGTTCTTACTGGGAGGCAGCAGCGCTGTTCTGGGCTCTGAAAAGATTCTGCAGTCTTTCGTGATGTTGATAAATTTTGAAAATAGGTTGATTGAACTAAAAATAATGTCTTGTCTGGGCAGCACTTGGCATCATTCAATGTATTTATTCTAGGAAGGAAAGAGAGGGGGAGGTTGTGCTAGGAAGGAGTAAGTCTATCCAGTAGTGTTGCAAGAGGAAAATTCCGAAGCCCTTGTAATTTAGTTGTGAGACATAGCCCAACTGTTAAACCCCAAAGCAACACCACCTGCCATGGTGACTGTCCCTGCAGCCGCAGCACTTTTTGCAATAATTTGAGTCATTTCTCACAAGCTGTATAACGCACCTGGAAGCTTAAAGTGCTACTCAATTCACTTCCTATGAGCAGCCTTCGCTAACTTATGCTGTGGTTGTAAAACAAACAAACAAGCAGAACATGTAAGGAGATAAGATTGTGAATTGTAGGCACTACTCTTCCCTAATGACTCTGTATTGAACCGGTGCCTTAGAAAAAGAGTTTGAAGCTGTCACCTTCTCTTCTGGATGAAACATAAAACTAAAGCTGAGCTTTCCTATAGTAATTACATTATCTATTGCTTGGCTTTTTAGCAGCAGAAATATTGACCAAAACTTGAGCTCTTACAGTTAATTCTGTGTAGCTGTATAACTTCTGAAATTTCTGTTTGAATAAAGCCAATGCTGACTTGAATTGTTTTGTGCTGCTGTTGTGTTGGCTCTTAGACAGTTGCTGTGTTCTGAATTCCCAGAGGGATTTTGATTGACTAGTTGTCCATGCCACTGCTGTATTGGCATTCTAATATTTTTAAGGTAAAGAATTAATTCTAAATGTAAGAATAATGTTATGTAAGATCCAGGTACGCTAATCCATTTTCAAGACGAAAATTGAACCTGAAGCTGAACCCTTAATTGGCCCTTCTGTTTCCCCAGCACTGCTGAAATAAGGCACAATTCAGGTTTTTTTTGTCAGCGGAGAAAGCTCTCTTGTTACATCTTCTTCCTACTTTGCTCATTATAAGCATTGTTTTAGTCCTCTCTACACTATTGCTTCATGCTCCTCTAAGTTAATTTAAAGGGACTGACTAGCACTGAACACTGTAAATCCAGACGACATTTCAGGTTTTATTGTGGGCTAATTGGTTGGCCTTGCATCAACACAGTTGCTCTTTCTGTCATCCAGAAAACTTCATTTACTTTGCATGGTAGTGCTGTGGGTTGCCTTTGTGGCAAAAACCTAAAAATAGCCTGTGGTAGAAAAGCAACATGGTAGCCTCAGTTCTTAAGAATCTAAACATCAAAAAAGAAATTCCATTAAGAGCAGAAAGAAGTTGTGGCTTTGTATAGAAGCAATGTCTATGTAAGGATAAAATTGGAAAGGCTGGGGCAAAATGCGAATTATAACTACCAAAAAAGTTATAAGACTTTGTAAGGGAAGGCTTTAGAAAAATATTAGATGTAAGAAAACATTAAAGATATTGCATGGTGTTATTGGGGTAAGTGGACGTATAACAAATATCTGAAGAGAAGATGAAGTATTCAGTGACCTTATATCGTCACCAAAAAGGTGAATTGCAAGCTTATTTTAATAGTTAATAACAAAGAAAATAAATACAGGCAAGAATAATGGAAAATGAATTAATGCAGATGTATGTAAGTTTTATAGTTTCGTGTTTTTCTCTCTCGAATTTGCAATATTTTTATTCTAGTGATCTTTGCTTACATATACTGTATATGCTTCCATATACTCTATATTCACAATATAGGATGATACCAGCAGGTAGATATTTCAGTGTAGTCATCTGCAGGCCCTAACCACACCTCTGCTCTTAGATGACAGAGCTAGTACTACGTGGCCACGTACACATCTGTGAAACAAAGCTTAGCTGTGTCATCCAAGGCTGAGAGGCTGCGTCAAACTTCTGCATTCTTAGGCAGGAATAAGTTATCTTTTACCTGATCCTGTGGAGACATGTCTGTGGCAGTCAGGGGAGGGGAGCTGCATATGAATGAATCTTTGGAATTTTTTTTTGTAGGAGACATAGTTTGGTGAAGGAAAGGCTACAGTTATCTAGCTTAGAAATTCAAAGGTTATTTTGCTGTGTTTCATATGATGCTTTTCTCTACTCCCTGTGAACCTATATATGACTTTTGAACAACTGGAAGTCATCAAACCAGGCAAGGGGTTACTGACAATATCCTAAACATAAGAATTAAGCAGTATTTCTATCTTGTTTTTTTCTTTTCTTTTTTTTTTTTTTTGCCTCATATAGTAGGAAGTTTTACCTACTGTCTCACCACCCGACTTTTTTCCACCCATTTAAAGGAATGCATATTTCTATAGGACTAAGGTGGTGAAGAAAAGGCAATTTGCTTGGGAAGTTCTGGAAGGAGAGTCTTCATTCCCATGGTTTGAAGATGACTTCTATCAAGACTGCACCTTTTAGGCAAGCACTCTGATTGCTCTCTGCCAACACGGGCTGGCCAGCCTTACATACTTTTCACATATGAGATATATTAGAGTTCCACTGCAGCACATTGGCTTTATAATTTGCTTCTCAAATACATGCCTTTGCTTCCACATTTTTGCTTTGTCATCACACTGATTTCTAGTCCTCAGTGCACAATGGTCAAGGAACTGAGCACAAATTAGCCCCTTTTAATTGGCTAAGTAATAAGAGTCACTGAGCACCTTCTGAGTGGTTCTCCAGGTATCTGGCAGGACTGAACTATCAATGACAAATAATTTGCATACCCTGTTATCAGCCTGTAGATGTAAATCTGTATTTCGTACCCTTTTAAGCTTCTAACATTTGTTCTCATTTGCTTAACTCCAAAATTCTTGAAGGGTGAGATTTGTTAAAAGTCCAGATTACTGATGCGTGCCTGAAAATTATCAGAACAAGGTGATACTTTTGAGATGTTTCTAATCACTTAAGTTGTACTGTTGCGTATCTATACCTGTATTTCTAACATTGTAAGCCAAACTAAACTTGGCCATGTGTGCTTACAGCCAGTCTGAATTTCTTTATGGCTAGATAAATGCAATATGTCAGAATCACTGTTCCATGAAGGGCTGACAAAACTGGAGGGCTCTATCATGCTACCTGCACTTACTCCATGAGCACCTGCGTGCCATCACTTGTTTCTTTGTAAGTGTTTGACGAGGCTTTAGATACTAAGCAGACTTCCTGGACAACCTAACAGATTCTCTCCTGCAGCTCGCCCTCAGTAGTATTTTCTCTCAGTCTTGACTGGTTTAAAATTACTAAGTCTTTTTTCCTCAGTATTTAGAATCCCCGTCTGTAGGATGGCTGAGGACTGGTTCACAGAGTAAGTAAAAAACCCAAGCCTATCGTCACCAGGTGTAAATTCATAATTCAAGAATCTGCAAGAATACAGTCACTTGTCAAAAATATTTGAAATTCCCTGTTGACAGCAAGGAACATTCCACAACACTGACTGGAAATCTTACCATGTTTTGATATTTTAGGATAAGCAAGAAATAAAACTTACTAACCACGCTAACTAGAAGATATTTGTTTACAGTTGCAAGAGGCAAAAAAATTTAAGATCAGCCTCATTTCCTACTAGAGGAAATGTTAAGCTCTCTTAAGCTTTTGTCAGAGCAGTAGGAATGAACTGGATCTCAGAAATTGTACTATATCTACCTATAGAGATTCTTTATTTTCTTGGGAGTCTACTCCGCTGTTAAATTGATTTCACTGTAAGAGTCTATTATTCAGCCTACCTGTTTCTTTTCTTCATGTACGCTCATTAATAAATATTGAAAAGGGGTAAAGGGAGGTACTCTGGGATATAATCTACAGGATTTCCTTCAAATCCTTCTGCTATTAATATTCAAGGAAAATGTGATTCTTTTTTTTAATAAGAAAAATTTGGGGGGGGGGGGGGGGGGGGGGGAGTGGGGGGCAAGATTCCATTTTCTTTTAGAATACTTGTGAAAGGTCTTTTTGGTTGAAACTGGGAATGCATGCTTCCTCAAAAGCAAAAACTTTGTTCCTGGCAGAACAAAATAATCCAGCAATAATAAAGAAACTCCCTGCAGCTCAAGTAACTTTTCACCTATATATGAAATACATTCTTGACTCACAAAATTTTAATAGCGTGTTCACACTCACAAATAAAGAATTAATTATGCAGGTTTTTAAATGAAATTATAGCATGTTCCTGTAAATTTCCCAGCTGAGATTTCACGTTTTCATATATTACGACAGCACGACTACTGAAAAAACTGCCAATCATTTAACCTCATGTTTTGTTTTGTTTGGGTTTTTTTTGTCTTTCCAGAAATGAATCTCTTTATTGCGAGAAATCATGATTATTTATTGATGCAGAAAGCAAACAGGCTGATGTTCTACTGGGTGTTCTGAACAACATGTAAGTGTAATACATTTACTGTAACACTCATTACGTGTTCAATTTAGCTAGTGATTATGATTTGATTTTAACAAAGAAACCATTGGTTAGAGGTGTTTCTTAATTTATTTTTATCGCAGCAGCAGATAAGGTACTATGACAGATTATGTCTGAGGTCATACCTTTCTGAAGGTATTTTTGTCCCCTTGTTTTACTCTGCACATTAATCTCCATCAGACTCTGCTACACATTCATAACCTTTGCTCAGGAAAATCCATAGCAACACAAGTCAAGATTAATGGTAATTGATAAGCAAAGCTCTTAAAAAAAATTATACAGGGCCTAACTTGTCAGCAAAATGACCGGACACTAGATAAAGTTCTTTATTTGTTAACCTCCCCCAAAATAGCAGTATCATGACCTTTTATAGTAGGAACTGTAAAAACAAGACTACAGAATGGCTGACAGAAATGTAAACTCTGATTAAAATCTTTGGTTTTGAGAAGACACTAAGTAATATTAATGACCTTCTCAGACTTAATGCACTAGTACAAGGGAAGGCGAAAAAGGCCATTTATTTTTTCTCACAGAAATATGTACTGAGCATTGTTGCTGTCCAGTAACAATATTGTTTCTGATATCACTAGTGGGCTGACAGTCTTAAATTTTCTTCTGTATATGTTTGATTTCAGTGCCATAAGCATTTCTTGCCTGATAAAGGCCAGTTCTTGAGATGGATGTTGGATCTCTGAGTATTCATTTAAGTGTAGATGAGGCGCTTAGGGACATGGTTTAGTGGGCATGGTGGTGTTGGGTTGACGGTTGGACTTGATGATCTTAGAGGTCTTTTCCAACCTTAATGATTCTATGATTCTAAGTTCTGAATGGCTAATTGGTTCAACTTTGTTCATGATCTTGTTTCAGTCTTTTGTGCACATGCACGTTTGTGGGGACAATTTTATTGGCTCCATTATTTGGGGATTGAATACCCGTCATTCAAATAGTCATGCACTCGCCCAGAAGGAGGATTTTGAGCGTGCTGTTATGCAGCGTTTTCAGCATGATTCCTGTCACTGTTGTTAGCAAAGCTCCAATCCAAGAGTAGGAACGGTATCAGCTGACTGAGGTGATGTGTCCTAGGGACTGGTGAGACCCTGAGCGTGAGGTTTGTCACACAGCCAGTCAGCTTCTCTTTGTTCATGTGAACTTTCCTAACGACTCTAAATAATAAATTACTTAGTAAAAGATGGTCTTTTTGCAAATAACTTATCAGTTGAAG
>NW_009212420.1:58548-94508 GCF_000690835.1 Fulmarus glacialis
TGTTCAACTGTAGAGTAGAGCAGGGGTTCCCAAACTGGCATCTAAAAGCTATGCAATGGGAACTGCAGCGTGTCTGTGTTCTCTGCTGAAAGGCGGACAACAAGAAGGTGCAAAAGTGGTCCTCTGGTCAAAAATTGGAGGTATGGTGTTAAAATTCTTGTTTTAGCTAGTAAGTTGACACAGGTGTTCGTAGCTTCATGCAGGATTAGACTGGGGGAAAAATAAAATTACCAGGCATCCCTTACCAATGTCTATATATATTTTTGTTGTTGTTCATAAATACTTTCAGTGTCATGATCACGTGATTTAGGATCAAATTTTTCATTGTTGGGGAAAGAAAATAGATTTTTCGTCACTGCATTGTGAAGATGAATTCTTTTACTTGATGTGCTCATTAGATTTTGTGATAGAAGAGATCAATTTGAAATAAAAATTAAATGGATTAGTACCATCTTATTGTCCAGACTAAAAGTTAGATTGCAGTTGGCCTAATATGACCGTGTAGCTACTGGCTGTAGCTGAGCAGGAAGCTTCAGCTTTCCATATATGACATCCCATCATTTACGTTTCCTGCTTGTACAGCCTTTGTGGTTTATGATGCCCAGTTCTTCTCCCTGCTTTCTGGAAGGTACTGACTCCTGGTCCCTGTTTCCGTAAAAGGGCAGCAAAAGGTGCCCTACAGACAGTACTAGTATAGCTATACGTGCCTCAGGATAGCACTTAACAAGGTGACCAAACACACGTGCAGCGGGTGTTTGATTTTCAGCACATTCAGCCATCAAAGGTATTCTGGCAGCAACAGGGTGATGCTGCTACTGATGGGAACTGGTCTACATTTTTCAAGAAATTTTTTTTCACACCAGAAAATGCAAACGGGCGGAAACTAAAATATGCATCCTCAGTCTTTCATCACAACAGCCCACCTGATAACTTTTAGTTATACCAGTGCGACATGTGAGAAGCCAATTAAACGCAGTTCTGTAAGGAAAGCTGTCTGCCACAAAGCCTGGAGGGTAGAAATCGGGCTGTGCTTTCTTGGTGCTAGGCTCTCCCTGTGTGAAGAGATACCAAGCTCTCAGTGCTTTGAGAAGTCTGGTCCCGCACAGGGAACCTCATTTCGGGGGGTAACTTACCCTCTGGATGAGCATACGGGATTTTTGAGTGCTGACACTGCACTGAGGGTCCGTGAACTTGGGGCAGCTCCTGATATTTTCCTTGTGTTTCCTTACTGTCCTTAATGTCTTTCATTTTCTAGACTTCCTCCCGATGCAGAGAATTCAGTGTTTTTACAGAATATCATTATTTCATGGAATAGCAATTCTGCGTGAGGAGTTTTATTGCTGTGTGATTTGGGGGGGAAAAAAATTAATAATCTGAGTAGTGCTGGTAATAACCCAGGTATATATTATTTTTAAAGGGGTTTTATGTGGATAGTATTCTTCAGCTGAAAACACTGTTCAGGAATGATTAATTTATTTCTTTCTCATGTTAGAGAATTGGCTGCTAACTGGAAGCGTTTTATACTGCATTGTTACTTGAGGCACTGTTATTTTCAATTCAACAGAAAATGGCTCTAACTAAGTAGAGAAATGAGCGACAATATGTTAGGGGACTGTGTATCACAAAATACACAGCTTCAGCTTGCATGCAGAAATATCATTTAGCTGTGATAATAGAAATTAGGTTTCAATCAGTATGCTCTTTGTTATTAATCCATTTTTCTCCTTTCAACTGAAGAGGTCCTAATAACATGTTAGACAAATCATACTCTTTAAAAACTGATTTGAAATAAAAATGCTTTTGAATCCTTGCAATTTCAGGCATGCATTTTGTAATAATAATAATAATATGTTCCCTTGCTGCTAATGTATCGATGCATACTTGTAAGTGTGCACAATGTTGTACTTCTATTTTTGGTCTAAGTTTATTGTTACGAATGAAATTATTCTTCCTATTTAAGCAAATTGGTGAGGGGACTGTGGGAGGTACAGTAAGAACATTGAATTCAAAGACCTAATAAAAATTTTAAATTATAAAGGCTGATTATTAATATGTAGGGTTGAAGTACTAAGGTAGACTTTTTCCTTTGGGACAAAAGGGATGGTGTCTTAAGTAATTTTAAATCTTCGATGTTTCATCAGTTTCAATTACTGTCTGAAGTTGAGGAATTCGTAGTGTGTGTACCCAGGCAAACACTTCTGTGTGCATTCTGCATAGCAGAACTTCCGAATAGGTTAGTACTACCAGAGTCTCAACTGAATATCTTTATGAACCTTCTTTCTAGTAGCCTCTTTTTGTGATACGCAGAAGGACACTGATCTTATACATGAGGGCTTTTGGTCGACTACTGTGATTATCTTTTTGGTCTCCATGGCCAGCTTAAGGAACAAAAGACTTCAACTTTATTGTCAATGATGTTGAGAAACTGCTGCTAATATAGTAGCATTTCTTAGTTTCTTCTGCTGCTTTTGGTCTGGCTGTGACAATTTTTAGCTACCTAATATCCCCTTTTAATGTCACCCTTTCAGAGGGGAGGAAAGAGAAAACAACCCTGTTGCTTTTGTATTAGCTTATTTTGTTGAATTGTAGTCAGAGGTCCCTTACTTTGTAGTCTGGAAGCTTCAGCACTGTTCTTGTTTCTGAAAGGAGCGCAGGCTGGGTTCGGTGGCAATGGCTCCTCCATATTTAGTGTCCTCAAGGGATGGCCCGAACACGCTCATGACCTAACACGCAAGATGCTTGTGCGTGATGTGTGTTGACAAAGCATTAGTACAGTGTTACGCAGGCTTCCCGAGACCGATACAAAGCATGCATGGTTTCTGACAGCCCTTTTTATACCGTGGTCAAAACTTATCAGACTACTCTTGCATCCTTTTTGGGACATGTACATTCCATCCCTATCACAAACCATTATGTCACCTTATGTTCAATAAATGTCTGCTTTATGTCCTTTTCTCGCCATTATTTTGGAGATTTTTTGTTTGTTATTTTGACACTGTTTATCCACACATCATATTTTTGTGTAGACACTTCATCTATTGCTCACAGCTTCTGTGGGGCCTACTTTGATTAATGCTTTTATCAACTGTATCTGTATAATACTAAATTCTAATTAATTCTTCAGCAAAACCTACAACCACTAAAATGTCACTCAAGATGATGAAATAAAAATGTTCATAGAATACTGGCCAAATTTATTGCTGCCAGTGGATTCTAGGAAGTTTATAAAGATGTCAAAAAGAATAGCATCATATTTTGAGATTGAAGAGGGGCCTCAGATTTGGTTTTTTTCCTCATCAAAAATAATCAAGGCAACATTCTTGATTTTCATCATGAAAGAAATTATACAGATTGCAATCATTTACATGGTGGAGTATTGAGAAAGAAAACATTCATTTTTCAAGAAAAGCTACAATTTCTTTTTCAAGAACATTCCTAAAGGAAGCTGTATGAAGAAAGGGAGCTTTTCCACCTGGTCAGCACTGTTAATAGCTTGGTTTTGTCTCACTACTGTAACCGCTCACCTTGGGCTCCTCAGCGGAGGAGACCACAGCAAGAGCTGCAAGGTCTTTGCTGTCCGCTGACCCTGTAGCCTTTTCTGATAAAAGTTGATTCATGTGTTTCATGATTTCAAACAAAAACTTTTACATTTCATGCAAAGATAGCCTGGCTTCTTCCCACACGTTTATGGTGTGTTACGTAAAACACTTTTAATTTCTTTTTGCTTCCCCAAAACTACAAATGTTTCTCTCCAATTGGCTTATTATCGTGTGTTACCAAGGAGGGTGCCAAATGAACAGCTTCACTTTCTTTTGCAGTAGTTTGCTTCTGAGCTTGGTCAGGACTCACTCAAGAGAACATGAGATTTATGTAATTAGTTGCAAACATCCCATTGAAGAAATCTTCATCTCTTCCTTAGAATCATTGCATGAGGGTTTACCAGTTAGGCCCTTGAGACAGCCGTTGTGGGGTAATTATTATGATGTGGAAGAATCAACAGGACTAATAATTTCCAAGGCATTTAAGGTTAGATTCAGCTTAGTTAATTTAGGTATCTGAAATTGTCTAAGATTTCACTACGTAGTATCCTTCTGTGTGAGAGGACAGAAGCTGACTTCTCTAGAAGGTGTTTTTAAGACAGGTATGATGAATTGTCCCATAGAAGTGTTTTTTTTTTTTTCCCCATTAGTTTTAAGGAGAGTCTACAGTGACTATTTCAGACTTAAGCAACATACTTTAGATATTTAAATTCAAACAGGAATTCCCACCCTTTCTGGAAAGCAAATTTTGCTCAACAGTTTGATAACACTTAAGTCAGTATAAGAAACCCCTTTTACCTTGTGATCTACCAGAACACTTAATTTTCCAAGTTTTGCCCATGACGTAATTTATTGTGGCACCTTGTGTACAGTATGTGAATGAATGTTGAAAGATGCTTTTTCTTTTGTGCTTCAGGGTATAAACAGTGAAAAAAAAATCATCACATTTTATTACGGCATGATAATTATTCCCAGAGAGTGGCACTTCTAGTTACACAGAGCTGGTTTAAAATTGAACCAGTCTTGCCTCTTCAAATGTGTGCTGTCAGTTAAGCACCTGTAATGCCGTGTGACATTGTCTTTGTGTTGCTTCAATCAAGGAGTTTTTCTGTGGTGGTTTTTCTTTTTTCCCCCCCAAATCTTTCACTTTGTTGCAGACTGACACCAAAGATCTTCCTGATACTTTGCCTCTGGGTCCACTAATTCTCATACTCTGAATTTGCAAGCAAATTCTGGTCTGGGAGCATGCAATTATCAGTGGCACAATGTAAAGCTTTTGGAGGTATTCTACTGGTATTGTTGTTTTAGGAAGAAAATATACTCCGTTTTCTCAGGCTTTTATGTAGGTCACTTAAAATATATGTTTTTCAGCAGCCTGTTGAGGGAACTTGCAAATTTTTCGAGTTGTTTTTCCCCATCCACCATTTAAAATGGATCCTTTTAAACTCAGTACCAGCAAAACTAATGGCCGCATGACTTTGTTGCTCTTGTGCTCTCATCGTGATCTAATCTAGTTATGTGTATGAGAAAAGCATTCAGGCGATGGAAAAATCTGATATTTTAAGCGTGTTCTCTGTACGATTCTGTTAAATTAGTCAGTGGTACATCTGTAGCTTCTTGACAAAAAAACCATGCTTGCCAGATTACCAGAGGACCTGGATGTGTCTGTTGATGTACTGGGCTTATAAAAAATCCATTTGAAATGTTTCAAGCACTAATGTTGTTCCCAACAAAACATAGTTAATGTTATTAGATATCTGGGCCCCTTCTACACATCCAGGGCAGGAAATGAAATAATAAAAAGAAGTCTTTGATTAAATTACATCAAGACCACATTCAGTTCAGTCTGGTTATCATGAACGTACATGTATATTAAACACAGCTGAAGATGCAGCAATATTTATTTACATGTTTAAATTACATTAACTTTAATAGTACTAATTAAAAATATTTACATTTCTTAGATGGTGTCATCCTCAGCAATCTAGTACACTATGTATTATGTATACAATGTATCGTTATGTTAAATATAACCCTATTCGCAAAAAATGAAAGGTCATTTGTATGCTTATCAGACTGCAGATCTGTCTGATACTGAAGTTACTACGAAAGTTGTTTTGTCACGATTTTGAAGGTCCCTTTGGACCAGAAATAAGAATGTATCCTGTGCATCACCAGTTGTAAATTAAAATGTTGTTTCTGGTAGATATGGCATGATTGATGCTGATCAATTAGCTGAAGCTTCTTAAGTTATACCCTAAATGTTGGCAAATGCCATGCTTTTTTCATAATGTCCTTAAAGCTTTGATATATTTATATATATGAGATATATTTTTGATATCTTTAAAGCTTTGATATCCTAGAACCACCTTCTGAAGATGAAAAATAAGAATGTCCGATCCACTTTTAGTCTCCATGACTGTCCTTCAAAATACCAGAACAATAATTCTAGGTTTGAATTTGCACCAGTCGGAATGTCTGTGGTTTTGCAGAGAAGCCTGAAGGAATATTTAGCTGCAGACCCTTTTTCCTATATCATCCTATGATCTCTTGGACCAAAAACTTAAAAGCTCTCATGGGTGACTGAAAACGAGAATACTGTGGGTTTGTATACACTGGTTGCAGGCTCTTTTTCTGTTAAACAGCGAGGAGTTTTCTTGGTTGCAGCTCAGACCGGTGTGCTAGGGCACTTGCCGCCATTCCCTTGTTGTCGGCGTTGGGCAGCTGGCGGCTTGCCCTTGGCTCGGGTGGCTGCTGTCTGGCATGGCGTGCCTCCCCGAAAGGGTAGCTCTTTTGGAGGTGAGTTGTATGCCAAGACCGTATACCTGGTGAAATGACCTTGTTTTGAAGGAAAACTTTGCTAGAAAGTATTACAATACTGTCGTGGTTTAACCTGGCAGGCAGCCAAATATCACGCAGCCGCTCGCTCACTCCCCCCGCCGGTGGGGCGGGGAGAAAATCGGAAGGGTGAGAGTGAGAAAAACTCGTGGGTTGAGATAAAGACAGTTTAACAGAACAGAAAAGGGAAAATAATAATGATAGAATATACAAAATGAGTGATGCACAATGCAATTGCTCACCACCCGCGCTGACCGATAACCAGGTAGCGATCGGTACTTCCTGGATCACACCTACCATTCGTATGCTGAGCATGATGTCACATGGTATGGAATACCCCATTGGCCAGCTGGGCTGGCTGTCCTGATTATGTTCCCTCCCACCTTGTGTACCTAGCTCAGTCAGTAGGCACGGGAGCTGTCCTTGGACTAGGAGGGCACTTAGCAACAACTGAAAACATCCGTGTGTTATCAACATTCTCCTCATACTAAATCCAAAACACAGCACTAGCAAGAAATTTAACCCTATCCCAACCGAAACCAGGACAAATACTTTGAACGTTGTACAACAACGAGGCATAAAAGAGTTGCACTTTTTACCAGTACCAAAAAGTGGTGTTTGAAATTCCCCAGGGTTGGTATCGAAACTGCTCTTGTCTTGGCGCTTTGTTGCTGCTGTTTTACTGGCATTGACGGTCGGACTTGATGATCTTAGAGGTATTTTCCAACCTTAATGATTCTATGATTCTGTGATCCTGCCAATCCTTGTGTTTGTTGAAGTTTCAATCTGTTACAATTATTCTGCTTGGTAAATGTTCCAAACGGCTTTATTAAAACAAAAGCCAGATACTCTTGTGATTCTTACGAGGTATATCCTGCATTTGTTGTTAGTCGAGCAAAGGGGCAGAATTGATATGGTAAAGTTGTAGCTATGGTGTGAGGAATGGATACCAAGATTTTCAGCTGTGGTTTTCTTCTCTAGGAAACTGCATTATGCCCGAGAATCATTTCCAACCTACTGTCTGCATTTATGTTGTGACCATAGTAACTATTCCTAATGTTTTTCTCATAAACATTATGATAAACATATGAGCTTCGTAAGATAGTATAGTTTGACATTTGCTGTGCACAGTTATTTTTCTAGCAGATCTGCTTCCCTCAAAGATAAGATGTCAGGCTGTGATTTATCTATATGTCTGTCTACATAATCTAAATATCGATGTCATAGAGAAGATGTATCGCTTCAGTTCCAGTACTCATTGCCAGTTTTGTTAGAGAACTGTCAGTTCTGTAAATGGAAATACTTAAAATGTAAGGAAAGAGTAATTAAGCGTGGATACTGCTGTTTGGCTAAAATAAAACTAAGCTTATTTCTTTCTTCACTAAGCTGAATTCCAAAACTGTTCAGAGTTCTGAAATATTCATTTACCAATATCCTCACCATCACGCACGTACTCACTCCTGTTCTCCGCTCAATTCTATTTTGTGCTTTTGTATCCCTCTTGATAGATACTGTCTGCAGTCAAAAGTATCTATCTGTCTCTCTTCATTTATTCTCAGTTGTGGTGGTCTACGTCCAGATGTAAGTATACATTTGTTCTTATTTTTTTAGGCAGCATGCCTAGTAACTTGAGAAGACAATACTTTTAATCATGTTATGGGCATGACCACGTATTTCTGCCTGAAGAAGCCATATGCTTTCCTTACATTGACTCCCAGTGTAATGAGGGTAGTATGAGAGGAAAATAAGAGCTAGTAAAAATGCATATTATGAGAAACAGCAGCTGCTTAAAACTTCATTTGGAATATCAAAATAAATCCTGGTGAAGTAGGTTTGTTACTAGGTGATGTAGTTAAAAATACATGGTAAATCACAAACAGTTGGCTAATGAATAAGGCATATGATTGAGAAATAAAGCATATATTTCTCTAGCTTATCTTCTTGCATTTATTTCCATAAATATGCTGTGTAAATATGCAGAGAAAGGCAAATGTGCATTAAAATAGGAAATACCTGAAATTTCACGAGATGTTCAGTTCAGCACTAAAGAATTAAGTGCTATAAATTGTTTTAATAAACAGGCATTTTATTAAACAGTCACCCCATTCTGTTGCCAGCCCTACATAAGCTTAGATCACATAAAACTCCTCACGGGTATCTATGTCATACGCTGTGGCTCTGAAGTCATGGTAGGGCCTGTGACTAGAGTAAGCTGTGAATGCCATCAAGCAATGCGAAGGCATTTTTACATCTTAGGAGGCAGTCGGTAGGGGCACCCTTTTGTGCATATAGGGCTGAATTAAGTAAAAGCAAGAAAACAGAACTGAGCAAAACCAGAATTATAACACTGCTAGAGATACAGAATAGTCTGTTGCACCGTCCTGATGGGACTTGCGGGAGCTGGACATCTGAATGCAGGTGTAATCCTAGACAGTAAGTATTAGATATTCTTAGACCCATGTCTTGTTTTTTCTCACCTTCAGTTCCATTTTAGATCTTAAAAAATGTCTCATAAAAATTACTATGTTTCTGTGAGTTTTGGGCCATTTGATTTGCAAAAAAAAAGGTCAACAATTTTAGCTAACCTTAGAAAATGGGTGTTGAAGAAATCTTTTTGAGAATCCTGTGATTCCTCCTAAGGGAACAGTCCTGTTTCAGAGTCCTGGAAGACAGAAGCTATCACTTACCAAAAGATTGGATTTTACACAAGCTTCATAGTCTCTGCATCTCCATTAGAAAGTACTTAGATGGTTTTACTATTTCAAACACTAGCTGTTAATTTGGATAAATGCCCGTGTTTAATGCTCCCATTACTGTTCATGTCTTTTAATGCTAATATCCTAGTAAAACAATTGGTAAAAATAGTGGTGTAAAAATGGTGAATGCTACTTAATTTATATTCCCTAGGTAAAAAAATAGAAAATGTAAAAGCAAAGCATTTTGTTTCCCATTCACTGTATTTGTACCATTTGGAGCCACTTTTCAAACTTCCATAGAAGCATTCAGCCAGAGAAGTTGAAACGGGATCAGAAATATGAGCAGCAAGCCCCGACTGCCTGCACTCTCCGTGCCCTTTCTGCCAAGCCAGAGCAAATGTTTATTTGTTACTCCGCAATGCATGTTATGAATCAGCAGCAAAAAGGAGAACAGATATAGAAAGATGTCATTCTGGGTAAGCCAGAGTGATATTTTTGTAATCCTTGTGTTATGCCTTCTATTTTCCTGATGTTATTGTCCTTGTAAGTACTAAAGCACTTTTAAGGAAAAATACAGAATAGCTTTGGTACCATACTGACTCAATTTCGATGTCATTAACCCTTCCTCCATCTCATAGAAATTCTCTCATGCTATTCTGAACATGACTTTTTCAATTCTATTTCATTTTCATAAACAGATATCTGAATGGCCAACAAAGTGCAAAAGTCTCTCTTTCTAATACATACAGCCAGAAGGCACATAAACATATAAAATGGACTGAAAAAGTCTATCCAGCAACATTAAGTGGCAGTCGACCACTCGGAAGGATGAAATTCTGGTTGATACAGTGATGATGGAGATGTATTACGCAACACAGCCAGAATGAAATCTGTTTATCTTCACCTCCTTTACTCCTCATTCATAGTATATGTTATGATTTCACTACTGGAAAGGCCTTGTAATCTTTTGCTCTGTTTGAACAGAGTAATTGATGTTTAGAACTGTGATATTTTTACTCTCTTTAGAAAAAACACATTCCTGAAAAATATTTAAGGTTTACAGAACAAGTAAGACATGCTTTACAGAGTGTTAGCTCCTTATCTTTACTGGCATTTTGTCTATATTCCTGGTTTGTGTAATAGTTCCTAGGTGATAATTATTTATCAAACACTAGCAGTTTGCTTGATATTATCCAAAGAAGACTTTATGCTTCCTGCCACAATGGCATTATAGGATTTATCTTTTGCTGTGTTTGGTTCTGCGCGTGCTTTCACATGCCTATGATCACTGCTGAAGCACAGAAGGTGGTTCCTTCACATAGAATAAAAAAGAAAAAAACCTTTAAAAATATTCACATGTTCATTTTGAACACGTGATAGAATATATGTGTGTTTCCCCATAATATCCAGCATTTGTTGAGGTTAAATGTGGCTTGTACAGCTTACAGTAGGCAATTCTGTTACAGAGTCAGGCGGTGGTTTAAGGCCAGGAAGGACTGCAGATGGGAACCTCTGATTTTGCGTCGAGGATACCATCCCACCAATGTCTTGACTTCTGCTGGCAGCGTAGCCGTATTAGCTACCCCAGGCATTTGCTTGTATAGAGCATAGGAAGAGAGATGCATCATCAGTCACATGTGTAATATTCCTTAACATGTAAACAGATGCTGAAAACCCTTTGTTAGAGAGAGTCTTCATATCTGTTTAAATATACTGCATCCAAGGTAACTTCATGGACTGTGAGACAAGGAGGTTTTTTCCCAGATTTAAAAAAAAAGAAAGCAGCAGTATATGTAGAAAGTCGAAGTTAATGAATCAGTGTCTAAAATTGTATTTTGAAACTGTAAGAGGCTGACAATCCAGGAGAACTTTAACTGTCATTGGTAAGAAACCTGATAAACATGACGGTAGAAACAATTGAATATATTTAAGGGAAAGAATTGATATCTGTCATTATATTGACAACTGGCACACTAATCCAGCCATAAAATGCTACAGGAATAGTAGGATCATTATATGTATTAATAGATTAGATTGTCCCGTCTCTTGGATTTTTGGGTCTGGATATGTGCAGAGGATCTTCACCAAAAAATAAGCCTACAGAAATAAATCTTAGAGGAAATAAAACTCCAAATGAAAGCTTGAAGGATACAGCAACAAAAGAAATAGTAACAAAGAATTTTTGTAGAACATAGTATCTGGCTCTGAAGAAATAGTGTATGACAAGTGCTTTGCAGTTTTTCGTTGTGTTTTGTTTTTACCAAGAGGGATAACATTATTTTTGAAATGAAAAATTGAAGGAAGAGCTGACAGTAGTGTTTCTTTCCTGGTAAGGCTTGCTGGGCTCCAGAGCCCTCCCCTTAGGAGAACTTTTGTTTTTCAGACAGAGGCTATCGAACAGGAGCCTGATTTTCACAGGACAGATGCAAGGCTTGTGTGCTACTGTAGGGGAAAAGCTATAAAACTCAATTTGTCCCTCCTGAGGAGTATTCTTCTGTGCTGTCTTGTGTGTAGCTACTGAGCAAATCAGAACGACTGAATACAAACATTCCAGCAAACTTCCTTGATGTTTTCAGGTCAAGGAGAATAAAATTGAAAGGGGCAATACCAGTATAAGGCTCACTGAAAGACCACAGAGAATTAGAGAACATAATCTGAAAACTAGAAAAGTAAAAGCTAGATACCATTTACAAACCAGAGTAGTTTCATTACAAAAATAAGTAAAATGAAAAAAAAAAAAAAAAAACCCAAGGAGAACAGTTTTTTGTCTGGTTTTTGAGTGGTTTCCAGATTTTGGGGGAAAGGATTTTTCCCAGTCGTCTTGGCAAACTGTGTATGTGCAAAGCTTTGTGCTCCCAGGTTTTCCCAAGGAAATATGTGTAATATTTTAAAATAATTTCTCACTTCTTATTACTTTGTCTTTCTGAAAGCTTACAGTGCTAGGCATGATTACTTTTTAAACTGGAGCCTGAAACACACAGAAAGCAATAATAGCCTAAGATTCAGGACATTTTCTAATAAATTGTAATCCCTGGGAAAATTCAGCTAGATTTTCTGAGATCATTTGTCATTTTGGGGCTTTCTGATACAGTCCAAGTGATTTATCCTGATGCATTTGCCTGATGCATTACTTATTTTAACATTGATTAGGCTACCAACACTAATCTGATACAGAAGACAGTATTTAATGGTTAGAACAGTGTGGAGAGTTGCTGCTTGTTGGTTGTATCATTGACAAACTGCTTGAACATTAAATATTTCTTTTCCTTGTTTGGTACTTGCAAGTAAGTGTTAATCTGTTGCAGGTCAATTGTAAGAGAACCTTCGAAATTACACCACAAACTGCTGTTGAAAGTAAATGAAAACACTCCTGCTTTTCTACTGCTAGGATAAACTGTTCAATATTTATATATACACCCCCCCCCCCCCAAACAGAAACAAATTGCTTAAGTGTGTCTTACAGGCTGCATATTGTTAATAATTGAGGGAAGGTTGTTGAACGTTCAGAGCAGGAGTGCCACATTTATATTTGTGCTTTCAAAAATAATTCCTGGAGGAACCAAAAAAACTTGGTGGTTACAGTGAAATGAAATGCAATGAAACCTTGCAATAAAACCTTGATAAGCTCAGAATGGTTCTGGTAATAACAAGCTATACTTACTATATGCGACAGCGATTTGTTAACAAATTATGTGAATAATCAACCTATTATCTTTGCACGTACTCAGTAACCTTTGCAGCGTATCAAAAAGCTGCACCACCTTTACATCAAGCGTTTATAAAGGTGAAAAATTGTCTGACATTCTGGTAATGAAGTCTGCATAAAATGTTTTGAGACAAGAAAAAGAGAAAGGGACATATAGCCCTTTCTAGAGAGAGAGGGGTAGATGCAGCAAAAAGTAGCAATTAGAATACTGCTAGGTGGCAAGTCACAGGAACAAGAAAATAATTATGTACATTTTTATAATTTCCTGTTTGTTTCTTAATTTAGATTTTTATGTAAGGCTATGAGATACTGACAGTTAATTTCAGAAATCTTTTTCGTTTCATCTTTGAAATGTTCATGTTTTGCTAATGTAATGAAAAAAGAAATTGTGATGTTTGAAAATGAATATTTCGTCTTTACTTAAATTTCTTCAGTGGTCCAAAAAGTTGTCAAATACAAACCCTTCAAGATTGTTGTGCTGAAAACCAAGACAATGTTCAGCAGTTATATCATGGCTTCAAAGATTTTATCTTTTAAAAAGCCTGCATATATTTTGTGTATATGGAAATTACAAATTTCTGATATGCCAGATTTATTTTAGGAGTACAAAATTCTTGGTCTGTGCATTACTTCAATTAGCCATCAGTTTAAAATCTCAGATAATAGAGGCCTGAGCCAAAGAACATGTGAGAGCACTTGATCAGCTTTAGACGGCAGAAATCAAATAAGTTGATAGGCTGAATTCAGCTCCACTCTGAAGGGGGAGATACGTTGTTAACTGATCAGCTTAGGCCCAAACAATTTCTGAATAAAAGGCATGGTCCACTCTAAGACCGTGAAGTAGAAAAGCATAATATGTTCTCAACTCGCCGGTGGCTTTCATTAGTGGTTTTGTGATATTTATTATCCTCATCATTCCTCGCTTCCTTCAGCTTTAAAAATGAAGATTATAATTACTGATACTTCATTTATCAGATACTTTGAGATGAAGAATGGTAGGGAACCACGAAGACTTGGTATGTGTGTTTCAAGTAATTCTCCAGCTTCACTCCTCTTTGGCCCCACTACAAACCCGTTAGGAATATGAATAAGTTTTTCTTACAGTTTGTTACACAGTTTAAGAGATCTGAGATTCAACACATCATTATTTTCCAGCGAGAGTTCATTTTAGCAGAGCATTTCAGACCAACTATAAATTAGACTATTAGTTTATACTGTTGCTCATATTTTAACTTCGAGCGCACAGCTACTTCTTTTTTTGCTTTGTCTCCCTGTTATACTTATCTGATTGCATGATACAGGTTATGATCAGTCATGATTCAAATAGGAATTTAGATTGTTTTCCCAATCCTGTTGCCTTCAGTCTGACAGCTGCTCCCCTGACATCTCCCCAAACTAGTCAGACCTTAGAAGTAAATAATGACAGGCAAACGAAGAACAGCAAGGGATTTATCTCTTCACCCACTGTCTCTCATGCTGACAATCATTTTTCATTCCCCAAAGAGACTGTCAGTTTCTTGGATGACCGCTTATGCTTCTTGGACTGCAGCCGCATTTGTTTTTATTTTTGAGAAGTTCAAGAGATGGCAATGTGAAATGAATGACCCTTTTCATCCTTCATCTTGAAAAAAGAACGAAAATGACAAACTTGTTCCATTTTAGCGTAAACTTACCGTTTTCGCTTCCTTTCTTCAGACGAACAAAGTGAAAGAGTAATTCCATTAAAAATGTTTTGAGTAACTTAATCCACTGATTTTTTGCAGTACTCAAAATGGGCAAACATGGCACAAAAAGTATTCATTCCTGCAAATGCAGCTTGCTGATTTGTTTCACTGGTATTTCTGACCCCTTCAAATAAGTACTGTTGTGAAACTTAGAAAGAAGGGAGAGACAAGTCTGTTTTAACAAAGTAATCATGGGATGTTAATAATTCCTGAACTGAAACCAGAATTCTTTCTGCTCTTACTATTTCAACGAGAGTGGAGCGCAATGAGACCTATGGAGCCAGTCACGTATACGTGAGTAGAAACCCACAAATACTAGGAATAGAAAATACTGACTGACCCATTAGTTGAAAGTTGTTCAACAAACCTTTAAACAAAATAGATAAATCACTAAATACTGTCCTTTTTCTTTTCCAGTCAGAGAGAGAAAAACAGGCAGTGTGCACTTTTCCAGTGAAAGTGGAATGAATGAAATGAAATGTCCAGTGGCATTCTCCACAGAGGGGCTGGAAATTAAAATATAAATAAAGCACTTCCATGATGACAGTGTGTCCAAAAAATCCTTTGAATTTAAGCCAAACAGCTCTAGAGAAAATGAGAAATCCCTAATGCTTCGTGCCAAAACAAACCAAATATGTTTCCAAATTAAAACCCGCGAGGACAGTTGCATATTTCTCGTTATGTTATATGGTGGAAGTACTGTTTATTGTTTGATTACATGAATACTGATTCTAGGTTGTGTTTTTAACCTCCAATACAAACAGAAGATATGAACCTCACTTCATGATATTCCGTTATTATTTTGCAAGTTAAGGTACACGAAATCCACATTTTAGAGTTTTTTTTAAAAAAAATTGAACTACAGATTTCATTGCGTTTCGTTCAGCAAATATACATGGAATTAGCATGCCAATACAATTTAAGTGTGCTTGCATCTTTTGTTGCTTTCTGAAATCTCTCCCGTGCACTTCTTTTGGTCCCTTGGGCTATATATTTTATCTCTTTGTAGATGTAACTTAATTTAATTCCTTTCCACAGGTATTTAGAGTTCTGAGTTCTTCCTTAATAAATAGTAAGCCGATTTGGAAGTATCCTTGTCATTATATGGAAAGCCTTGATAGGATGTCTGTTTTTTTCCTCAAAGGAAGGTATCTGAAATATCCCCCTCCAAAAGCTCATGTATCAAAAGAAGTAAATGAGCAGTGTAATGGATGTTAAACTGAATGGAGAAAATAGCATTAAGAAGGAAATACCATTATATTTTGTGCATAGCTAACCTGAATAATCTATATAATTAGAGAAGTTACAGAATTCAGGTATTCAGAAAGGGATTAGGCATGTGAAGTTAATAATGAGAGTATCTACAATGGCGTTAGTTAAGAGCAGATCTGTAAGGATTATAGCGTTTATTATTTCAGGACATAAATCAAACACATCCTAGGAATTAGGGATAAATGTGCTTCTTTGGTTAGAGTATAATTGTAAAATATTCTCATTTCACTGTAATTTTAAGGATAAAATAATGGATCAGCTCAGATTTCACATGGCACTTTCAAAATCTTGGATTTTTTAGTATTTTGGAGCTATAGAAATACTGTAATGCTGAAGGCAGCAGAAATAGAATGAGGGAAAATTCTAAATAGGAGAGGGAGAAACTTCAGTGATGGGTGTCTTTGTCTTGGCAGCACAGAGCATCATCTTGTTTTTGGTTAATCGCTGTACAAATTTTATGGTCTATAATTATCTTTAATTATAGGGATACACAACCATTATTACGCTAAAAGGAAGATGATAGTTGTGCACAGTCGAACAACCTGTAAGCTCGTATATATCTTTTTATTTTCTGGAAAACAGTATAGGATTATAATGCTCGTAGGTGTTTCTTCTGTCAGTTTTGGAGCAGTATATGTAACAATTATTTCTATTATCAACTTTCATCACTCGTTAAACAGCTTTGCAGAGCTGGGAGAAATATCTTGCTTTGGAACTATCCGTCAGTAGCTGGCGAAGGCAAAGTTGAACAGCAGCAGGAAAAAGATGAGGCTATAACTCATGGTTATACTCTATATACTATAACTACATAGTTATACTATGTTGTATCTCCAGAGCCATCATCACTCTCCAAATGATCTGAGGCACCGGTCTATGACTGCTGGGGAGGGTGGTCCTCTGTCACCCAAAATTTACCATCACCACCTCTCAATCAGGAGTGAGTTTCAAGGTCAGGGAGGAAATACTGTTAACCCTTGAGAGCCCCAAAACTTTGGCTTTGGATGGCAAGCAGCCTGGAAATGTGTCTGCATACTGCTCCGGTGTGGATTTGCTGCTCCTCGAGGGAAAGAAACTTCTCTGTGCCCGTCGGACCATACTGAGACCGCTCTTAGTGCCGTGAAGGTTCTTGATTACACAACGGGAAATGAGTTGCAAAAGGAAGAGCAGTACATCTCATTTTCAAGGTTTGAATGAGATACAGGTTTGCTTCTGACAAGCAGGAGTGTATCATGGAGTATATTTCTCTCCGTCGAAGCTGGAAATATAGTTCCAGATCATTCTCCTGAATGTTATTTCTCAGAATAGGCGTCTTTCTGGAGTTAGCACGCCTTAATTTATCAAACATCAGGTGAAAGGAACATATCAGTGATATATAATCTGATGATGATTTGCAGTTTTAATAATTGCTTGTTCTGCTGATATTTCTTTTTGCTGGAGGAGGAGGCTAAGTAAAGGGAAAATGAGAAATTATATAGTAGTATGATTAATTGTGTATTCTTTGAAATATCTTTATTATATGACTTAGGTACAAGTACTTTAGGATTGAGGTCTGCATGTCTTACAAGAGCTTTAAAATGAAAAGGAAAGAGAGGACGGAAGTTTAGAGAGATTTGTACATTTGTATAGCTTTCTTCAATATACGGGATGAGTATAAATAACCTGTATAAATATAGGCTAACAGAACGTTACTGAAGAGAAGGTAACCTCAAAACAGCAATTGTCAGTAAAGTTAATTTTGGCTACCTTACATACGTAAGAAAGTTATTAGAAAGCTAAGTATGAGTGGGAATTATAGTATAGTGTTCTTCTGAAGTCTGAAGACTTTAACTTCACATATAGAGGCTGGTGAAAAAAATGTTACTAATAATGGTAAGGCCAAGGTCTGAGAATCAACGAATGTGTTCTCCAAAAGTCACTAAATCAGAAATTATGCAGTTCTGTCATTCATTTTGGTTTTTTGCAAACACATTTTTTAAAGAGGTGGGCATAGTATATAATCCCTGAGGCTGAATAGCAATTCTTTGCTTCACCTTATATTGAACAGAACAAATTTAAGGAGGGCAAGTACTGGAATTTGTTAAATGGAAACATAACTCTGGAGGAAAGTTACGATTTGGTCTTTGAGTGTAATTATATTTAACGTTATTAATAGTTTTGTCATAAAAAATGCTAGTCAGTGTGCTAATGATGTGATGATGACACAAAATTAGAAAAAAAAAAGTCCATCTATTCAGTGAAAGACTGATTTAATACACAGAAATAATCCAGTGATTTTACAAACTGGAGAGACAGAAACGGGGTGGAATTCATTAGCGTCAAATGCAAGTCCTGAACTAAGGTCACAGAAAATAATACTTTTAGCTAAAGCTTTTAGTCAGTTGTGACAGAGAAAGATCTGTCTCAGTGTGAATCATCTAGTATAAGGAAGACTTTTATGGGACATTGGTGAGATCATATATAGAATATTGTACAGTTGTGCCTACCACGAGCAATAAAAACTAATTATAGTTGTCAAATTCCTGGAGTTAAGTCACGACAGTAAATAGAGGAAAGGAAAGCTTATTTGTGGTAGGAATCTAACAGAACTTGGCTTTTTTTTTTTTTCCTAGCAAAGACCAAGGGGGACTAAGCCATAATGGGAGGTAAATTGCTAGATGAGAGCTAAGAAATCATGCTGGCACAATTACAAATGAGTATACATTGGCTTTAAACAAGTTTAGGCTGTCAAAGCGAAGAACATTTCTAACTGTCAGACCATAGGGAATGGCTTTTCAAAAAGACTGATGTGACAATCCAAACTGGAAAGACACGTAAATATTTGCCTCTTGCCTCGTGCAGTTTTGGTACGGGATTACACAACGTGCTTACTGTGGTAGGATAGAACAGGACCATATGGTACAGGACATCCCTTCCAGTCTCATGTTATTCTATTGAACTACCCTGTTCATCCTCTGCTAAGTAAGTTCATATCAGTAAAGAACATTTTTTTTCGTGGTTTTAATTTCTCTGCATATGAAAAATAAATTATTTCCCCCCTTATTTTTAATATAAAGAACTGAAAAATAAGGCTACGAAGCAATACACATGCAGATTTACTGAAAATAAGTGTCTTCAAAGTCTTCAATCTGGAGACAAACTGTCAAAGAGGTCTTGAATCTCTTTAAGAATTCTCAAAGCTGTCGAAGATTTTTGTCTCTCTTTTTTTTTTTTTTTTTGGCTGCAATTTATAGTTGGATCAGTTAATTCACATACTGCCCAGTATAGCTCTGGATGTTTAGTTAGTCTTGGAAAACCTTAAAGTTCCAATTTGCATAAACTACAAAGTATTCAAAGCTGTTGTGTGTTGTTTGTTTTGTTCTAAAGATTTTGCTGTATGACGCAATTGACAATGAAGTCTAAAAGGAGCAGGGTCCAAAACCTTGAATACTGATTAAAACTCCATAGGAAGACCAATACTATTCTCAGAAGACTGTTAGAAATGAAGTAGTTTTCTGTAGTGTCAATGAAAAGTAATAGCCAAGTTCAAAACATAGTAGTGCTGAATTTTTAAAGGAAAAAGTCCCATGATGACTCTTTAGATTAAATTGCTGCTACTCAGTTGTATCTTCTTCAAATATAATTAAAGAGATACCCATTGGTGTTATTGGAGGGTTAGGTCCACAATCATCCTCAAAAATGGAAACTGCCTTCTGCAAAGTTTTTGACTGAAGAAACATGTGACTTTTATTTATATGCATCTTCTTTTGCAGCTGTAGGTAGGTTTACACTAACTGCTTTTGAAACTGTCAGCAAATATTTGTCCCATCTGCTTGTGACTAACTGTAAATAAATGCTAAAAAGAGTGAGGAATACAAAATGGAATAGAAAACAAAGTCAGAATACTAATTAAAATCAGATAATGCAAAACTACTTAGTAATTATTTGGGGGGAGGGGCACCTTTTAGTTTCTATTCATATTAATTGTAGTAATTCTAAGAGTTAAGAATGAAGAAAATAAGACTTAAGTCCTGATGGTGAAAACTGTTTTGATGCCATCAAACTAATATCCCCAGAAAAGACGAAATACAGTGGGACTGCTCTTCTGGGCTTTTTTAAAATGGAACTGAATAAAGCCTTTCAGAATATACCACAGCAAATATTGTTTTTAAATGGACTAGTGATTTTCCGATATCTAATGTCTAGGCAGAATTAACACTTCCAGAAAGTGAGAGCTTGGAGTAAGAGAACAGAAACTTGATTTCTTGGCAAATTACACCTCTTTTGCAGAGCTGTTAGCCCCAGGTAGCCTGAAGAAGTGTCTATTTCTTGAAGCACTATCTCAGTGTAACAGCTGGAAAAAACCACATCTATAAAAAGAACAGATCTTGTGTTTAAATTATTAAAAGTAATAGAGAAATCTTCAATGCAACCAAGATCAAGAGACTTTGGGGTACCCAATGCATTTGTTTTATAAATAGGGCAGTGATTTGCCATCACTTAAATAATAATCTTAAAACAGAAAAGAGGGAAGAGAGTATATTTTGTAGAAACTGTAACATTCATAAGAAAATATACTAAAAAATTACATGTCAACAGCTTCATATAATGGAGGGCTACAGTATTTGAATCATCCAGTTTCTCAAGAAATTTATTCTTGAGGGTAATTTTCAGAATAGCAGATAACTTGCCCATCCAGCCTTTATCTAGCATTTATTGTGCAGAAGAAGCAGATATGATGTTTCACGAGATGCTCCATTTTTTTACTTGGGATATTGGCAAGAAAGATTAAAAACCACCTTAATTATGGTGAACCTAAGGAGAAGATAAGACGACATGATTTAATCAATTGAGAAATCCTAAGAAAATTCCATGCAAATAATAGTTTCAATTCCTTTTTAAGTATGTGCTTGTTTATGTTTTGTAAAAATAGAAATAAGCAATAACACTTGTAAAGATACAGAACTTGCTTTATGTAACAAATTACTTTTTCCCTTTTCAGAGTTGAACTAATCACTAATGATGTTTCTTACATGGAATAAAACAGTTTACTAAATCCCCAAAAACCTTTTGCAGCAGTTGCTGTGTGTAGCGTTTACGTTTGTAATGTCCGAAGTGTTACGTTTCACGTATTTTTTTGTAGCTCTGAAAACAAATACTTCAGTTGGAAGACCATGTGGGTGGATCAGGTGGCAATATGGAGCCACTGACAGTTCAGCTCCATTGGTTTTAACGGGGGCACACTAAAAGGCAGTTATTTTTGTGTCGTTTTAGAGGTCAGAGTGCATTCCCCCTAACTTTCAATTTCAGGTCACCAGCACCCTTCTTTGATCACCCCACTTCGTCTTTCACTGGAAAGACCTGAACAGAGAAACACTCATGCCGTGTTGCCTTTTCCAAGCAAAACTGGAATGTGTTAAAAACCTTATGTTGATTCAGAGGAAAATCGCTGATACAATGGCAGAGATCTGGCTGCTTCCCAGTGGCTTCCTACGCCTTGTTTCTTGCCGCCTCCCAAGCGGAGTAGAGGGAAGTGACTGCTCTGTCGCGGCAATATGTGTGTGAAGACCAGATACACATCAGGCACTTGGCAGGCCTCTACGTGATGAGATTTAGGTTCTATCTAAACGCTTGTCAGGTAGGATTTAAATCTGTTCTCAGTTTCATCTCTTGATGCTACTCACGGGGTTCTGTGTAAAACTTGACTTAATGCTGTTAACAAAACAACGAAATTATGAAGTCGAGGGATCAAAAAAACCTACACCATTAATAAATTTGAGAAAGGAGTTCTTCTGGTAAGTATTCTTTGCTTTCATCATGGTTGCATTATTCACGTGAGAATAGGTCTGCTTTTGTCCTTTAAAGGGTTTTTTTTTGTTTGTTTGTTTTAAAGGGGTGGTATTAGGAGCCCCGGAGACACGCATAGCATGGCTTCGTGCTTTCCCAACCATTTTGTGTCAGAGGCGCTTAACTGTAGTTGAGGTTTTGTAATTAGAGGAAATTTTACATAAATGTATTTTGAGTTTTTTGGCTTTTTTTGCCTACACAGACCACAAAATGAACTTTGTGCTATTTGTGATATGCTGCTTCGGTGGTCTTCTTACTTAAATATCTGTCCATTAGGGAAGTGCTTACTACCCTGAAATGCATTTCGCAGAAACAGCTAAAAACCCATAAAAATGCTTTCCTTTAGCCAAAATAGACCCAAAGAGCAGCAGCCTAGTGATTCCTATTGCTAACTTCCGAATCACGCACTTTTTCTCTTGCAACCTAAACTGGCTGTAGGTTACAGTAGCTGACCGACTTCCATATCTTTGCTGAAAAAACCTTTTACTTCATAGCACTGTACAATTTTTATAGGGCAATTTAAAAGAATCCTGGTTTAGGGATTCTTTTCCACCATTCTTAGAGAGTCATCTTTTCAATATTAGCTATACCAGGTAATTGTTATCCAATATTTCTTTTTCATTTATGAGATCGTTGTTCACATATTGTTGAAGTAGGCAAAGATAACATTACAATCTGAAGTAGGAATACATTGCTTGATATACAGCAAAGTCCAGCCATCCTTGTCAAGAAATCAGCGTTAAGGTTATATACTTATTTATGGCCATGTATTATTCATAAGGGTGTAAATGGTTAGAAATTCTACTGTTTTCTTAGAGTCTGATTTGTTTACTTAATATTTGATGGAGAGTTAATGCATTTTTTTTTTCTTGCTTTTCTTTGTTACTCCTTTTTTCTTGGCTAATATCAGCATTATAAATAGGGCAGCAATTTTGAAAATTCTCACTTCGTTGAGCCTGATTACAGGATCACCAAAGGCAAATTGAATCTTAAAATATTCTGGGCAGTGAAGGAGGAATTTCCAGAGGAGGTAGGAAAATACAAATTCAGTAGTACATTTATACTGTTAAGGTCTCTTCTATCTGTTCCATATTCATGTGATGATTTCAAATTAGGGTAAACAATAGCATCTACAATACTCAGAGGAATAGTGACTTCCATTACAAGAGAGATCTGGAAGAGGATGACATAATTAACGTAGAAAAATGCTTATTTTCTCTAAATGCATGAAGACACAAGTGCCAGAGCAGGAAGAAAACTATTAAAGCACAGTGCTGGCAGATAAATAAATGGAGAAATTAAGCATGAATACGTTTAGGTGAAATATTTTTAAAAGGAATTCTATATTCTAGCTAGCAAAGAGCTAACTTTCTGGAAAAAGGGAGAAATCTAATAATTCTTAACACAATGCTTGACAGCTTCTGATAATTATGACTGTGGTTGCTTGGCAGCAAGAAGCTGGACCCACTGACCTCTGCATTCTCAGGTATATTTCTGTTGTCTACTTGCCTCTCTTCATCTAATCGCTGACATCTCAATATGCAAAATCTTGTCCTCTGCCTCTGGCTGTCAATCTACTTTTCTGAGAAAAAGAGGATTTTTCTTCATTTTTCCCTTCAGTCAGCTGGGTCTTATCTAGGACAACTGCAAAAGGAAGGCTACAAACATGAGTAAAAACAGCTGTTCTGCTGCGTGCTCTCATTGAAAGTATGAGAACAGTTGGGACCAACTTAAAACTGTATCTGTTGATGATTTTAAAAGTTCAGGAGATGTTCTTGGTAGACAGACTGTAGGCAAATATAAATGGTCTTACAGCCCTCTGTGGGTTCAGCCAACAGGGCATGGGGTTGAAAAGAGAATGTGGTGAAGCCTGTGGAACAGTGGATCTCTATTCCATATAGGGAGCATCCTGGCAGCACCACATTTTAGTAACTTTATTTTATTCTTGATGTCCAAGTCACATTAAATAAAATTATTAAACTAAAAAGATTAGTAGTAGAAATGGATGTAACGAGCTGATACCGTGTAAATGTCTTGTATTTCAGAAGGGGTCAGTCTTTAAGGACTTTGCTGATAAGGTAAATAACTGTAAAAAATTATTATGCTACAGCAAGTCCATTATCCAAAACTGAAGCATAACTATTCCTCTGGGGTGATGTATGGCAGCTCTTCAATAACACATACAAACACTGGAGAGTAAAAAGTGATTAAAAGGACAGGATTGTAACCATATGGTCACCACTGAAGTAGGTACATAAAAAGGAAAAACTTTCAGATCCGTGCTAGAAATTTTTTTCTTTACCTCTATTTGCAGAGGTTAATAAGCAAAACTGAAGGAATCCTCAGAGAACCCGTTCTTACACAGGGCTGAATTACTTCACAAATGTTGAAATTCAGATTTCATCTGTTAATAGTTCACTTCAGAATGCACTTGAAAAGGCCTGGGATGGGGTGAACTTTTACAGCTAATTTTGTTCTTCATTGATGTCCTGGTTCCAGCTGGGACAGAGTTAACTTTCCTCCCAGTAGCCGGGGGTTGCTGTGTTTTGGGTTTGAGAGGAGCGTTGGTGACCCATTGATGCTTTGGTTGTTGCCAAGTGGCACTTGCACTTGCGACTTTCCGGCTTCCCATGCTCTGCTGGGTGCATGCGAAGCTGGGCAGAGGGAGCATAGCAGGGGCGGCTGACCCAGCTGGCCGATGGGGTATTCCATACCATGTGGCATCATGCTTAGTATATAATTAGGAGGCGTGGTCCGGGAAAAGGCGGGGCTCTTGCGGTTCAGGACACGCGGGGCGTCGGTCGGCGAGGGTGAGCAGTTGCATTGTGCATCACCTGCTTTGTATATTCTATTATTGTTGCTGTTATAATTGTTATTATTACTGTTCTACTTTGTTTTATTTCTATTATTAAACTCTTCTTATCTCAACCCGGGAGTTTTCCTACTTCTGCCCTCCCGATTCTCTCCCCCATCCTACTGAAGGAAGGGGGTGAGTGAGCGGCTGCGTGGGGTTTAGTTGCTGGCTGGGGTTAAACCACGACAATTGATAATGCTTTTGAGGGCTATTGAATTGTTGGAATTTTCAAAGAGGAAAAGGACATTTTTAAGTGCCAACATTTTAAGTGTATTACGGCTATTTTCCTTGGTATATCCCTTGGAATATTGGAGGCTTTGTAGGAGAACAGGATTCTATATAGTCAAGATTTCATGTTCTGCCTTACTCATGTTTGCCATACTTCAGCTAGTCTGAAATCTGCTGAAAAGGTGCTCGAATTCAGCAGTATCCGAGAATTAAAATTTTTACTGGTTTTAGCTAATTTAGAAGCAAAGATAGACCTACCAGATGTCATATATTAAAGGTCTTTCCATAGTAGTTTCTCTGAGGTTGAAAAAGAAGAAACCCTGCTGTTTAGGTTCTTTAAATACTGGAGCGTGCAGAACTGGCTGCTTGGTGCAGAGAACGGAGATGGCCTGTGTTTGTGCTCACAACACGAACGAGTGATGCTTCATTCAGCCACAGCCACAGATGTGTGTGCTTTACAGTTTTCTCTCCTTCATTAGGTTCAGTAGTTCTGTAATTGTCCTTTCCTTTCTGATGACTTTTGTGCTGGTGAAAGCTATCAACCAACAACCCTGAAGACTATAATCCTTCCTCTGCCTGCAGATCAGGTACAGAGTATAGAAATGCAACGCGAGGTTTTTGAAACTGTCAGCGCACCTCGAGCCTGACCCATTGAAACCTTGTTTATAAACTGAAGAAGCTCCATCTCCACAACCAATTTACTGCAGAGTTTATAGGCATTTTAAGAGGAAGTATTCTTCATGCCTCTGGTTTTTCTGTTTAAGCAGCACTGCAATCACCAGATGGTTACAGTAGCTTTTTCCATATAAATGAGGAAACCAACAGGTAAATGATTGATAGCCTAGAGCTCTTCAGTGTGTTGGTTGCATCCGTCTAATACTGTTGTACTGTGCTAGACGATTTGCACTGTTCTTTTGAGGGCTGAATTTGAACTCAGTTGCACTTTTGGGCTTTCACTGAATCTGACTTTGTTGTGGACTTTATTTATTGGTTTAAACAACACACAGGCATACACACGTCCTTGCCCCTAGCAAATTTGTGCTATGCACCACCATTCAAAATTTTGAAACTGATTCAAATTGAAAACACGTCTCTTGTTTGTATACAATATTTGTATATCTGTTGGTTTGCATTTGGTATTTGAATTTGTAGCTTACGTTATCTGAGTTCAAACAGGAAAATCACAGTTTCTGGCATTGTAATTGTGGCCAGTTATTTACAGATACCAAAAGACCACTGGTAAAATGCTGTTACAATGTAACTCATAGTGGCTGGCTGCTGCATTTCAATTAATTTTTTAGTTAATTTGATTCCTCACCAAATTAACAAGATTAATGATTACAAAGCCAGTCATGGCCCAGTGTAGAAAGAAGTACTATGCTAGAAGATGTTTTAACCAGCTTTTTTTAAGCCTTTGCTAAAAGAGCTGTGTTTGGACTTAAGTTCTTTATATAAATTCTGGCGTAATTTATTAAGTCACTGTGGCTTTAAGATGTTCAAATTAAGAAAAAAACAAGTGAAAAAATCAAGTTTATTGTTCTAATCCTGGAATGCACTTTTAGACCTTGAAAACAGTTTATACATGGAGTAGTGCTTTCTTTCCTGCATTAATTCTGTAGAGAGAGAGGGAAAGGCCTTGCGGATTAATAATAATAAAACCGCAACATTCAATTCCTTTATAAAAAAACCCAACAGTACAGCATAAATAGCCTGTAAGAGCAAATAATCTAATAGGCCATACAGTATTTCTAGGGAAAAAGAATAAGTTTCTAAAGGAAAAATATTTTCAGTGGAATTCGTGTTAACCCGAAGACAAACTGCAATAAGCAATTAAAAAAGCAACACTAAGTTTTAATTAGAAACTGTTTAATCCGCAAGGAAAGTCCTTCTAGAATTGGGTCAGGGTATTGGAACAGTTACTGCGCGTGTCTCTGTGTTTGTGCAGAAGATAAAAGCACGAGCACAGATGCGGTTCCTGGGGGGATGGAGAGGCTTTGTGCCCCCACGCAACAGTGCGCGCTGCACCCAGGGGGGCCAGTGGACGGGTGAGTCATCTCTCTGGGATGGAGAGATGGAAAACTCCTTCACTGGAAAACTTTTCAGGGTACTGGGGACATTTTACAGTGCTCTGTGTTGGTCACTCTGCTGGTGTCCTGCTCCAGCACCGAGATGTCACCGAGACCTCTCCTAATTAAAAATTTTCCCCAAACCAGAAAACGTGTCTTTGATGGTAGGTTGCTGTTTTGGTTTGCTTGCTTAGCTGTTGTTTTATTCTCTGCACCACATCACAGTTAGCCTGGATTTCTGTGTTCAGTAGTAAAGGGCATGATACAGCGTTCATTTCTCAAAGGGAAAATCACTGCTCTGCGTTTTTGAGTTGGTGGTGCCTTGCTCCCCAAACACAGCCTTCCACAAAAAGCAGTCCAGGTGCTCAGGTTACTTGCTTGTACGTGTTTTTGCTAGAATCAAGGATAGAATATATTGAACAACATAATAGGTGATGCACTCAGCAGTACATAGTTACTGCATTGCCTCTGTGATCGATTTGCAACATTTTGCATTTAAAATATCACCTGAAGAGAGTAAGGTAGCTAAATACTATTGTTCTTTTCATTTTCAAAGAGGGCACTTGAGGTGCTGTTGAGGTGCTGTGATGCTGAGGTACGTGATAAGAGTTTACACAGGGAATTAATATCATGTCTGGCTGCTAATACCCTAGTATGAAATGACCGAACACATTCATTCCTTTAAAAATATGCACAATTTTTGTTTGGTTTTTTGTATGTCCATCTAAGAGTAAGTTAAAAATCAAGCACAAAATCTTAGGTAGCTTGCTCAGATTGAACTGCATCAAAGATATCTCCATCCCTTACTGGAAAAATAGTGGGTAATATTTTTATTAAATACATATATAACTTTTAAAGAGAGCCTTTTTAAAAGTTTCGTTTACAACTACAGTGAATTAACACAGCCTATGGGAGGAAAACCAGTTGGTTTAGGACTTTTACATAAATGAACAAAAAAAGCCCCCAGTTTTAAGGTTAAGTAGTTTGATTGCCTAAAGATCGATGGCTATGTGCATATTTTACCATACTTTTTGAATGAAGGTATCTCTATTTTTCTCCTCTTTTATCCAATCCATGTATCCATTTCAGAGGTAAAACAGATTATTGCTAAATCTATTTTTTCACCTCTCTAATTTTAAATTTTAGGAATTATTCTAGCACAGTAAAGAAGTATAAGAGTATCTCATACCCACTCTGGCTATTAAAAAAGTGTTGCATCTTAAGTGTGTGACATACTAAAAGAAGTTTTTACAGATAGAGTACATACAATGCATAGTATCGCGAATGTGTGGGAACAACTACTTATCGTGTCATCTGGTCTTTCTGTAACGCTATTTTCTTATACATGTTTACCTAGGAGCTGGTAGCAGATCCCTTGACCTTCTTATCAATATGATAGGATTCATGACATACCTGCAGAAATTAGGGAAGAGGGTGGGGGATGGAGGGGCAGAAATAGGAGGAAAAAAGGTGCTGAATGACTCAGACAAACTAGCTCTTCTAAGATATTGAAAAGCAAGCCAAAAAAAAAAAAAAAGAATATTCTTGTGTAGCAAACTAAATTAAACCTAAACTTCTTTCTTTTTCATTTTTCGCACCATATTTAACCTAAGGACATAGGCTGCATGGCTGAACAATGGACTGCTAGTACTTCTCCAGTATTTATTTTCTTCAGATTAGGAGCATTTAACTCTTAAACTGTCATGAAATAGGAGAATATTAATTGTGTTTCTTGTATTAGTTATAATCCATCTTCAACTGTCTTTGCAGAATGATTAAATTGAAATATTAGTCCTTGTGGCTACAGTCAAATACATCTTCAGTCTGGTTGCTCTCAATTTTGAACGATGAGGCATCTGTCACATGACAAATATCGGTACAATATTAATCTATTCCTCTAATTATAAAACTATGTCTGGCTAATTATAATGCCAACTAAGATTCTGATGACTTAATTTGTCAAGGACACATTTTTTAAGCAGAACTTTGCCAGTGAAATCTGTAACATTTTACAGATACACTTGTAGGAATTCCTTCCAGTCTCTAAAAACGAAAGAAATTTTTATGTTGGCACTTTCATAATAATTTCTGTTTATTTGTATCACTAGATAAGATGGGGAGAAGTTGTAGGAAATAAGTGGTTTATGTAGCACCAGCTTCCTGCTTTTTAAGAGTTTGCCTCTCTAGATGGGCATGAGTCTCCCATAGATCCTGTTGGATCTGCCAGGCTCCTGACAGTGTCTCACGTAGTCCTGGAGTATGTCAAATAGCATTAGACATTTATATTTAAGCAACAGATTGAGCCCTGTGTGTTTAAATACCAAGAGTATACGACACTTAAATTTCACTGAGGGACATTAAGAAGCTCTGTGGAAAAGTAAAATATTTCTGAGCTGGGATCAGAACAAATTCAGTAGGTTTGTCCAATATGGATCAAGATTTAACTGAAGGCCTTCAAAGGGGAACCTAGTATGAGTTCACTAGATGGAATTAATTTTGTCTAAACTCAGATCAAATCCAGTACTCATTTGGAATAAGGATACATCTGCTTTTATGTATCCCTAGTAATGTTTCCTAGTGATTCTACATTTAAAAAAAAAAAAAAAAAAAAAGGAATACACCTCCAAAGAACAGGGATATTATTTCTGGTTTCATTGCTATTTAGAAGTTTGGCTAATTCTACTCTGTCTGTCTCAAAGCGCCCTATGGTTTTTAAATGGATAAGATATTTACATCTACCTACTATTCTAAAGGGCTGACAGCGTTCATCTGTGCTGTTAAACCACTGCTGTGTTCTGTCTCAGACTTGGCTGCAGTTCAGCAGTAAATGGAATGATTCTATTATTATAGAGTTGTGAAGTGCTTTGAGGTCTGTCAGGATGTAAAATATTTGTGAGTGCTTGCCAGACAGGTAAATATCTCAACCCTTTTACCCTCTAAAAAAAAGAGAAAAAACTTAAAATATATGTTGGCATTTTCATTAGCATTATTATTTCTTTTTAGCTCTTTACAGGAAACAGAAATCCTGAGGAAGAAGTGGTACACTGAGAATTATCTTGCCACTTTTTTTAGAAATACACAGTAGGTGTTTGAATAGCAAGGAAATATATTCACATGGATTTTTGGGGGTTTTGGCTCCTAGTTTTATTTCTTTTTTAAGGTTTAGGCAGATGAGGAATTAATGCGGCATTGTATGACTTTGCATAAGAACTTCAGGAAATTTGGAATCTTGGGGGTCTTTTTCACTGTATTTTGGGCAGGAAATTCAGCCCTTTTCATGAAACTACAAAGCAGAAAAAATGAAGTCTTTCTATCTGACGTGTTTTAGTGACCTCAGTAGTGATATCATACAGTAGGATCCAAGAATAATTTCGGTTGGAAGGGGCCCTCTGGAAGGGCTGCTCACTTGAAGCAGGACCAGCTTGGTTAGATGAAGCTGCTCTTGAGTCTTGTTCTGTTAAATTCTGAACATCTCCAAAGATGGAAATTCCTCAGCCTCTCTGAGCACCTGTTCCAATGTTTGATCACTGTCATTGTGAAATGTTTTTCTCCTTATATCTAATTTGAATTTCCTTTGTAGCAGCTTGTGCCTCTTGCCTCTCACCCTGGCACCACGTACCTCCAAGATAATTCTGGACCTGTCTTCTCTACCCTCTCGCTAAGTAGTTGATGATGGCAATAAGATCCCACATTAGCTTTCTTTTTTATTAGGATTGAACAAATCCAGTTCTCTCAGCATCTCCTAGTACATCGGGTGCTCCAGCCCTGCAGTGATCTTGGTGACCCTTTGCTGGATTTACCGGAATGGTGACCCATTCTGGTATGGCAATGTCTGTCTTATATTAGGAATCTCAAAATAAAACACAGTACTGAAGATGTGGTCTCAAAAATACTGAATGGAGGGAAGTAATCACTTCTGTTAACTTGCTGACTGCAAGCTCTATTACTGTACATAGCCCAGTCATCTTTACCGCAAGGACATACCACTGTTGTCTTTCTTTCTATCCAGATAGTGTCTAGCCTGTCCTGTTGCCCAGGTTATTTCATCCTAAATGCACAGACTTTGCATTTCCCTTTATTAAGCTTCATTTATGCTGTGCATGAATGCCTGCAGCATGGGAATCTCACAGGAGAAATGGGAAGTCGATGTGCAGTTGCAGAGCTATGATCTCATTGGAATCACAAAGTGGTGATAGGATAGATTACATAATTAGTGTGCTGCTTTGGATGCATACACGCTTGTTAGAAAGGATCAGGAAGGTAAGGAAGAGGAGATGTGCTTTGTCCAATGAGGAGCCTGGAGCTGTGTTTCAGAATAGATGATGAGCCATTTGGGAACTTAAGAGTGAGGACCAGATCGGCACGTGTGACATTTTGGTAGGCATCTTCTATAGACAATCTGATCAAGAAGTAGATGAAGCTTCTTTTTGGAGAACTTTTTGGAGAAAGTATCATGATCACAAGCACTGATCCTTACTGTGGTGTTATAGTTTAACCTGGCAAGCAGCCAAACACCACACAGCCGCTCGCTCACTCCTCCCCCTTGTGAAGTCTGATGGGAGCAGTAACCATGAAATTGTGGGTGTTAAGTTACGATAACTTTCAACATGCTTGAATTGTGTGACAGTCAGATGTGGTGACACACTGAGAAAATGGATGTTAAGATGTTGTAGGTTACTACTAAGACTTCGCATTGGGAGTTCGATGATATTGTAGGTCGGTGTTGGAGATCTGTGTAGGTAGTGTGTGTTCTGCCAGGATCTTGATTACCACTAACAATTTTTTTCTTTACTAAAAGATATAAAAATAGAGGATAAATGAGAACAGAGGTATTTTAAGAAGGCTAGCCCCAAATAACTAACCCTGAAATATTCTCACAAACTGCTTTTGGAAACCCCTTTAGGTATTCAGCGGGGAGAAGGAAAAAACCCACAAAAAACCCCACCCAAACCATTAAGGGAATATTCCAGGCCAAAAAATCCTGTACTTGCTGCAAGATGGATGATCAAGATGAACCTACTACATTTTGCTAATTCTTCATGAACAAACAGAGGACAGAATTGCCAGGATTTTAAATTTCTTTTCCAGACAAACCAATAGCAGAGAGACAGCATAACAACTAGAAACAAATTACAGAGACAATGATTCAAAAAATAACATGTAAAAGATTTATTTTTGGGCGGTAGCAGTGAGAGGGTATTTTCATTCCTTGGACTCTTACTTTATACTGAATATTTGGCAATTTTGAAATAAAACTTACTTCTTTACTCAATGATCTGAAAAACAATTGGCTAGGCAAAAGTGGACTGATAAAATATTGTAGATGGACTTTATAGTGCCAGAGTACTGGAAAGGAAAAGGATCACAGATTGTTTTCCATTGTAATGAAATGAAGGGCAAAGATGAATCACCAGATGATAAATGGATTAGTGTTGCTTCTAATGATGTACATTATATTCAGTTCGATGTGGTTTGCAATTTTTATGGTATTTGGCTTTCAAACAATGATTTCATTCATGTGAAGAATCTACTATGAGCCCATTTAAAATATTTCTTTTGATGTTCGGGTCCTAGCAGAGGGAATTTATTTATATAAGCTGCCAAAGTAAGATTTGCATTAAGGTGCACAAGGTGTTAAGTACCTTCTGTCATGTAATTGTAGGAAAAACCCCTCTTATTTCAGGGCTTGTGGTTTCTTCTGGAAGTGCACTGATGAGGAAGTGTTTGGAGAATAGTGAGACTAAAGAGAAAGCAAAACAATAAAGATGCTCAGTGGTAACAAAGTTTGGCTTCTGATACTGAAAGTGCCTAGTCCTTTTCACCATTGCTGGCATTTATGAAACAAACATAAAAAATATAAAATAAAAACAAAAATCTTGTTCAAATTGGTAGAGAAACTCCAGTAGAATGGCACTGGGAGTTCATGGTATCCATGAATTTTCAGTAATTTTCCACAATATGTGGTATGTAACATATTGGAAAAGAAGTAAACAGGCTTCTCTACAGCCCAGATATTATGATTCATGGTAGTGGCAAGGCTAACCTGTATTACAGGCTAAAAAGAGAGACAGCACCAGGTGTGTTTGAATAAATAGATTCCAGGTGGTATAATCTCCAAATATTGGATGCAACACGGAAGATAAATTTTTCATGAACTGTATCCCAGTATACAAGATAATCTAAGAGATGAAACATTTGCACCAAGGTTACAAATACTGAAATATAAGTGAAATGTCAAGTACATTTCGAGCTGTTATTTCGGTTAGCAAAAGCCATTTCAAAATCTCTTGACAAACATAAAGGAAAACATGTGTGCATGAATTCCAAACAGGTCCCCTCTTCCCCGATTTCATTTTTAAACCCTGAGAACTACTGATTATGAATGGATGTGAATAGCACGTAGAGTGTGGGTCACTGTTCAGCCGGAACCCTGAGATTAATGCCAGAAAACAAAGACATTGCTAGCTATAAAGCCCACAAGTGTCTTCACTGTTTTGTCATTACATATGCACATTTTTGATTACAAAATGCACATATCAGCACTCAATATGCATTTTTATCGATTCCCCCTCCCCCAGTCTCCTGGAAATGTCTAGGTACACAGTGTCTTTTCAAAGCGACAACTTGCAACAAATGAATAGTTTTGAATGTCTGAAAAATCTTTTTTCTGTAAATTTAAATTCTGTTCTAAATTGGCAGTAACCCTACTGAGTGGAAACTAGTGTGGGATCATGTTCCATTCTCTCAATCTTTTTGCTAAGCCATATGGACTTTGGGTTCCCTATGGCTCTGAAAAGTGTCTTTCTGTCACCACTCTGGTTTTGCTTGTAGAAATCTATTTTGCACTTATTTCAGTAAATCCCACAACAATATGTTGAGATCTTTTTTTGTGGTTCTTCAGTGCAAAGCATCACAAGAAACTTGGACACAGTCATTCTACCAGTCTCTCATCGTTCCTGGTAGTAGCAAGAGGTGCAATGCATCAGAGAGACAACAGCACACAGGATTTCTCCTGCTGCTGTATGTAAATGTTGCAGAAGTACAGATGCAAATTACTATTGTGATCTTAGGAACCATAAAGTAGAGAAAAACTTTTCTCGTACTCTCCTAAAGATGAGTTTAATTAATTTATTTTGGGTCAAGTTTACTGGTGGCAAAAAAGTGACCACAATGTTATCTGTCATATTGGCACCACTGCAAAAACATATTTTAGAAAGAAACAGGTAGCTGAGGGGGTGGAATCCCCCATCTGGAGGGTGCCTCTTGGAAGGAGGCACCACGCTGGGCAGGAACAGCTCTGAAGGACTGCGGCCCATGAGTGACCCATGCTGCGGTGTGGACGCTAAGAAACAGAGCTGCAGGAAAACCTGAAGAAGCAAAGAAAAGGGACAAGAAGCAAAGTGTGGGAGAGGAAACCAGGAAGAAGCAAAGAGTATTTGAGAGAAACCATTGTGCTCGTGACCTTGACATCCTATGGCTCCCTGTGGAATTGGGATGGGTTTAGTAACCTACAGGGAAAACAAGGCAAGCTTAGACTAGGAAGTGGTGAGGAGATGTTTGAGTTAAGCTGAACCTAGGGAAGGGGGAGGAAGGGTGTTTACTTAAGTGCTTGATTGATTGTGGGTTTTTTCCCCCATACCTAACTTGGTGATCAAAAGTTGGTGTTAATTAGCAGTAAGTTAAATCAAGTAAAAATTCCCCAAGTTGAGACTGTTGTTTGGCACATATACACATAATGGTGAAAAAGTAGATTGCATATGTAGCACTAAAAAAATCAACAGTGACTGAAAGCTTGTACAGCTTTATTTCTAAAACTAAGCCTGATATGAGGCACCAATTGTCTTCTTAGAACATCTCTATTTTGGCTTGTCAGCCTGGGAAAGCAAATATTTGCAAACAGCCACATTTATAATAAAGCGTTAGATTGTTTCCACTACCTACCTCGTACAGGGATAAATAGTCTCTCATGTAATAGGCTTTTCTTGTGAAGGATCACCAGAAGGTAGTGTTTACACTACTCTGTTGTGATTTAATTTAGTCCTTACCATTTGTTTCATTTGAAAATAATTAGAAATTATGAAAAACATTTCCAAAAACATATAGAAATGTTTTTGCTACATTTTCATTCTCAGCATGCATTTAAGTAAAACACGTTTCCCCCATATACACCCACATACAGAAACTGTAGGAACACCCTTATGAATTCTCACCCTCTGCACTGCAAATGTCTCTTCATCCTTAACTTTTATATTGAGGCAGGACCACTGGTTTTAATAGTGCCACTGAAATGTATAGTTATGTACATACATATTTTGAGGCTTGTGGCACTAAGGTTTTTTTCTTTGTTGAGTCGAGTGATCATAGATCACTTAAGTAAATCCAATTTCTCTAGGGTTTTGAGGAGAGTAATCTGTTGTTATGTCTCCAAATGTCAAAGGAAAGGCCCCCCCGTTCTGCAAACAAGTTTGAAGATTCACATTCTTCCTTCAATGTGATTTAAGATCTGAGAGATCAGCCACCAGGAATGATAAAAATGGGTGATGACATTTTCTTTTTCCAGGTGGGCATATTCTATAGAAATGCCCTGTGAATGGAGTTATGGAATCCAAACATCACTGTATCCATCTCAAAAAAGAAAATAACATCTTAAGAAGGTAAAGAGGAGCACATATGTAGAATTGGGCAGTTTAGACTCACCAAGCTAAAATATTATCATGCCTTCCCTTTGTGTATTCTATGGTAGTGTTAATTTTCCTAACAGGTAGCTTGACTGATTAAAAATACTAAATAGGCAATTCTTTCCTCTCCCTTAGCCTATTTTCTATGGCTTTTAACTAAAATTTTAAGAAATATTCCATATTTCAGACTCAATCCTTGTCTTTTCTATGAAAAATGCATACAGCAGCATTTTCCTGTGTTGCCTTTAAATTTTCATTTCCTCTATGTAATTGCACACAGACTATCACTTTATCTCATGTTTTCTTCATGCTTTTAGTATAGGACATAGAATATGAGGTCGAAGCAGTGAAAATCTTACTGCCTTCCATGCTGTTGCTACCATTTTTATTACCAACGTCTTTGACAGGTTAGTAACAATGACCTGTATGATGCTAGGAGTGACAGAAGGAAGCATCTAGTGAGCAAAGGTCAACAGAAAACCTTGTGTTGTGTGGAGGGACTGGAAAGTGTCCAACAGTAAAAGATTGTGAGTCTG
>NW_009212420.1:94539-97354 GCF_000690835.1 Fulmarus glacialis
CTTTCCCTAAACATCATCTCCACTGTTCTTTACAGTCTCCTCTAATCAGTACTGTTTCCTCTCATGTTCATACCGGAGTTCTAAGCTACTAGAGAAGCCTGAAAAAATAGGGTCGGGCATAAAGAAAAAGCGTGCAATATATATTGGAAAAGGTGTAAAATATAGGTCATGAGATTTCAAGCTGAGACGTGGGAAATGCTGTTCAAGGAGAAGTCTGGCCAACCTGCCAAGAGGCATGCTGAATGTGAATGCGTTATAGAGTATGACTTAGAGATGCAAGCTGCATTTTAAACATAGCAGATAGTGGAAAGAAGATCTAGCGATAGGCTACCTGTTTTTGTTAAAGGTCTTTTCTCTGTCTTATATGATTCTGTTACAATTGTTTAAAAAAAATTCAATTCCTATCATAGATCTTGCAATATGTGTGAAAGACCATTGTAAAGACAGTATTTCAATTATTTTTTCCCCTGGATTTGCAGACTTATCATAACTTGGTATTGATTATTTGTCTCACTTCATTATACTCAATTATTATAGTTCCCTCTGGAGCTCTTCTAATTTGTTATCTGAAAGTTATTTTTCTAACAGACTTATAAATACAGCTTTACAGAGAGTTAAATTATTATTTTAGCCATAGGTTAACTACTGTGCAAAACATAGCAATAATATGAGTGTTTTCTTACTGGTGTCTTTTGAATTAAGTGGTATATATGTCATAAATTTATGAAGCTAAGTTGGCACTTCTTAGCTGCATCTCATAAGCCTTATACTGCTAGTAACTAGGGGGGATTTTCCTCGGAGATCATTTTTGAGAGAGAAGGGATCTGAGATCTATTTGCACATTCACCCTAAAAGTCCTGCAAGAGTGTGTATCTGGTATTCTTTATTTTGCTAAAGATTTTTTTTTTTTTTAAATGGGAAAAAAACCATTGTAGCATATCAGGTAAAATAGAAACTCTAGCAGTGATTCTTTGGACATTACATTATGTTGCAGATGTATGATTCTGGAGGGGTTCAGCAACCCAGCTGAAATGGGCAGCAGGTGTGTGAAAGTTGGCTGCTGTGTCATTTCCTACTGTTTAATCTGTTGGTTTTAGTGTCAAAAGGAATTACCAGATAAACCAATCACCTGAGTGACATTAAGAAAATCTGTTCTTTTTTTTGCTCTGCCTGATGGTTTGGCAGGTGAATTGTGGCAAACATTATTGCATCAACTGGAGTAAGCATTAGGGTCATTGGAGGGTCAAGTTTTCCTTTTTTTGACTGAATGTGCTATATTGCTTTCTGAACCCTCCAAATGGCCTAACACCTCCCTCACTTATCTCTTCCAATAAAGCATCTTTGACAGAAAATGCAATCTCAGCTTCTTTCTCAAAGGACACACTAGAGATACAATGGAGTACATGCCTGTCATGCTGTTGAATTACCCTGTTTGTGAAGAAGCTGATGATGTCCTTAAGTGGCTTCAATAATCTACCTCTCCTCACTCTCCCTGTGAAAACAATTTGGCATTATTCTGCTCTGGAAGAGAGCAGTAATAGCTAGAGCTTGAAACAGCTCTTAAGTGTTGGGTTTTAGTTGCATAAATCCTACAGAAACACAATGATCTCTTTAGCTTTACTGAATCTGCAAAACTGGATGTGGAGACAGCAGCTCAAGTACATCTTGACTTTAGGACTTTGTTTACATTTGAAGCAAATGTAAACACAGAATAATATGAAGAAGATTATGATGTGAGAGAATGATGTTGATGAGAAAATTCAGGATAGGGCTTTACTTGGTCTAATTACTTAATTTTAGGTGATTTACAGTAGTGTAATATAATACAGTATATAGTAGGATAGTATTTTTTTCTGATCTTATTATCTCCAGTTTACACAACAAATGAAAGATTAGGAAAAAGATAAACGAAGATACTAAACTTCCACCAGAGCTTTAACGCATAGCAAGTTAAGGCTAGTTGGCAAGTTGCAGAAATGGGAGTTGAAAAGTCAAAGCTTCCATTTTCAACTCTGCCATAAATCAAACTCACTTCACTGCTTCATCATATCTGGCCTTGGTCAAATCACTTAGCCTTCCACTTCCTCCATTTTTCCATTTATCTCACTGCTTAAGGATCTCAATTTTCATACATTAGCGCAGACAATCACTGACAGTGATAACTTCTGAGGCTACACAAGCATGTGAGAAATTATGTATTTACAGTTTGTGTATATTGACACACAGTTCAATAGAAAATTAAAAGCTGACTAGTCAGCACAGATGTAATATATTTATGAAAATATATCCTCATGAACTTTATATTCTCAATTGCCAAAGCATGTTGAGAAGCCCAAATAAGAAATATCCTGCCTCAGAATTTAGATGAGGGTTTATGGAGAAACCGATGGTACAAAGAAAGCTTGTGGTTCGCCTGAAGGTTTTGCAAGTTAAACTATTTGCTACTCTTCTTTCTCTCAGTGAACGTGCTAAACGATAGAGTGTACACTACGGAAAATAAATGCTACCTCCTTCATGGTCTCAATTGTTAATCTGATAGAGATTGAAGATGGGCGTCATTGTATTGGGTTTGTGTGGCGAGGTGTTGGTAGCGGCGGGGCTACAGTGGTGGCTTCTGTAAGAAGCTGCTAGAAGCTTCCCCTATGTCCAATAGAGACGCTGATGAAAGCTGAGCCCATCAGCAACAGCGGTAGCGCCTCTGTGATAACATATGTAAGAAGGGGAAAAAACCCCAAACCTTCTGTGGAACAGCAGCCAGAGAGAGAGGAGTGAGAAGATGTGAGAGCAACAGCCTTGCAGACACCAAGGTCAGTGA
>NW_009212421.1:0-2989 GCF_000690835.1 Fulmarus glacialis
GCTGTCAATGCTCCGGGATGCTCCGGGAGAACTCACCAAGTTGTCCTATGTCAAGACTGAAAACCATTGGAACTGATGTCTTAACAGTAATTTTACAAAGATTAAAGGAAACATTTCAGCAAGTGCATAGAGGTAGTGCCTAACCCCTTTTGCTCTGCACTTCCGAGGTGCCCCATACATGCTGGTCTAATGAAGGCAACCTAAACCTACAGAATTTCTACTGCTGTTGCTGGAAGTGGACTTTGAGAGTGAAGCAACAGAAAGCACACATTACAGCGGACAAAAGCTCCGTTACACACGCTGGATGACTGTTCTGAAACATCACAGGCTGCAGCAGAATCTCCGAGGTCTCACCTCATTACTTTGAGCCTTTGAAACTTTAAATATTTATATTCCCTGTGCCTGCCAGGTCAGCAGTAATAGCTCTTACAGGGTCACTGGCACAACTTTGTAGCTGATGCAAGGCAAACATTACCTCCAGACCCAAAGATTGTTACCTGAAAAGCCAAAGAGCTATATCTGGTTTAAAATTTTTTTTTTTTTTAACTTTTGCTGAGCATACTGATAATTTTCAAGGTTTTCGCCTTATCCCTAGGGCACTTTCTCAGATAGTTCAGCTGTTATATCCTTTTGCATTCTTAGTGGAAGCTACTTGCAACCACCAGTCAAAGTAAGCCCTGGTAAAACTTGAAATCCTAGGTGAAACCAGGCCAAACATTCACCTCCAACTTCTGAAGCCACTGACTGCCAAGTACAGGTACCAGTGTCACACCCTGTCCCTTGTGAGCCTCGTGCTGCTATTTACTGAAAGTGGCTTGCACTGCTGAAGTAGGCTCAGCCTTCCTGGCGTTCAGTCACATTACCAGCGTTCCCTTTTAATGCTATTTCAACCTTAGCCCTCAGCATCGGTGTAATTCAACACACAAAGGGTTGTTTCTGGCTGGAAGTCATGAGAAGGTGCGTATTCAGAGGAACACAAGTCATTAATTTTTAGCGTGCATTAATTTTTTAAAAAAAAGTTATTTCTTCAAGTTACAATCTTTCTCTCAATTTAGAGAATTTAGAATATTTTTGTGATTTCCCACAGGCGTTAAGACCCATAACCAGAAAAATGAGAAGTCCAAACTTCAAGGATTCTTAAATACCAAAGCTGCCATTTTCATCTCTGGTTTTCAGAGTCTCTGAGCAGTTACACAAGGTTTTAGACATTAGATAAAAAGCCACTGGCGGTGAGCTCAAGCTTTAAATCAGCATATATTTTAGCTAATTACTTCAGTCATGAGTGGCAAACCCAAGAATTAGCCAAACAGGCAATTCCAGGCCCTGTTTTGTCTCATGTCCTGCACAGCAGCAGCCTGGCATTTAGCAAGGGTTGCAAAAGTCTCAGGGTACACATGAAACCACAACGACTTTCAGATGCTGAAAGGGACCAACCTGGTGCCTGAGGCTGGGTGAGCTCAATACAACGAAGCAAAAAAAACCCCAAGAAATCGCTTCTGGTCCTGATTCAACAGATGGTGCATAGCCACAGTTTCTGTAAAAAAACCCACCACCAAAACCAGGCATGCAGGTGGCCCTTATGCTCATTAGAAACAGCTCACTTGTGATCACACTAAGAGGCAGAGGCACTGACTGCAGAAGTTGTTTACCTGAGACCACAGAGAACAAATAAGTGCAAATAGTAGAAGGAGGATTGGAGAAAAATGTACAGGGACAGAGCACCACAGCATGCCAGGTCCTTGGTGAGTGCACACCACATGACGGAGGCCCTCTGCAAACCCACCTCTTGAGGGGAAGCCCTCAAACACAAAATTCAGGTACCCAACGCTTCTCCTCCACATATGCACATACCTCCAGGCAACCACTCAGCACAAGCACAGTTAGGAGTGGACACGAAACTCAGGAACAGCTTGGTAGCTCCTTCTAGTCTATCTGACCTACTCTGGATGCCACCACCAAGCCTTGTCCTTTGCCCCAGGACTGAGAACCACACAGGCCCTGCTCTCCCGGATTAGACATGGCACAAGCACCTGTGTCCACTGTTGAAAAGATACAGCTAAGTGGTGTATTTGTTTAAGTAAGACTCAATTACTTGAAGCAATTAATTTTATGAATTCGTTCAAGGGCTGTGCTTGGGAATTTGTCAACTGCTTAAATGAAAGCCTAAAAGGGACTTGTCTTGCACATCTGCTGACACTTTTACCTACAAATTGCTGAGGGCCCCACAGGTGAATCAACTCTGATTCCAAGCACTGCTCTCAGAAGAGATATTATCAGCCCAATCTTATTATTCAAGCCAGGCTACGCAAGCTCACATTTTACAAGCAACAGAATGAAAGCCCAAAGCTAGGATAAGGCCTCTCCTCTCTCAGACAGACTCCTTAGGAGACAGTCCACAGCTGGTCATGTTCTCCTTACAAAGGTGAATCCCAAGCAGCCTAAAATTTACTTTTCATTTTTGCATTACATTTTCTCCACCAGGAGCACGCCTCGGCTCTGGGAAGTCGTGTTCATTAAGGGATTCCCTATTGGCATGAATACACTCCGGTCCCAGCTGCCATCTTCTACCTGTGCTACAGCCTCCTCCTGCCCACCCATTACTGAGATAGTTAGCCACAGTGGGGAGCCAGTGACCCGGCTGCTAGCCCATTGGCAGCCGGAGCACAGGGCACTAATCCTGTGCACTACCTGTGCAAAAGTGACAAGATACAGAGCACTGTATGATGCAGACAGACCACAGTGCTGGCCAGCTGCTCCCCACATCTCATGTCCTCCTTTTTGATAGACTCCCTGGACCACTTGGCCCGGGTCATGTTGGTCCTTTCTGCAACAAGGATAACAGCACTTCTTGGTTACAGCTGCAGGAGGAACCTCAGCTACTCAGCAAGTACAGCAAAGTAAAGCAAGAGAAGATATTCTAGAGTCCAAACAACCAGTAGTGATTGCCTATACCCACACAGAAGAAAGCAACAGGACAAAGAAGAGCTGC
>NW_009212421.1:3037-8873 GCF_000690835.1 Fulmarus glacialis
AGCTGCAAAGGCCTGAGCAGGAAAGCATGGGGCACCTGCCACAGCCCTCCACGCTACCAGTCTGTCCTGTCAGTATCGCGCAAGCAAAAACCGTCAAACTAGAGACAGCCTGATGTCCTGCAGGGGAGAGATCACAGATCAGGCTCTCTGTGAGCCCAGGCAGCAGGTTCACAGCAGCTGGGACCACTCCTGATAACACCTGTACCCCATGGCCCACCTGGGGACCCAGAGTAGATCCTGGTTGACCATAGTCAGTAGGTACTTTGCTCAATCACCTCTCTTCTGAGACAGACACTTTGCAGCACTATCTTAACTTCTTGTAGTTCTGCTGTTTTCATCACCCCCCCCTTGTACGTGCATGCACACAAAGCTTAAAACCCCACCTCCTGTGGCAGCACTACGGGAACAGGAATTGAATCTGGGTTCCCTACCATGCCACACAGCTTTTGCACCCAGTCTGCAAAAGCTAACTGATCCTCCCTGGTTCACAAAGTTACTGCAACACTTCTTCCTCCATGTTGGAGGAAACTCTTGAAATGCTTGGTTTGATTTCACAATAAACTCACAAAAGTTTATCTGCAAGCATCCAGCAGCATCTTCAACCATCATTCACCACCCTCTTCAAATCTGCTTCTAGCCAAACTGAGCAACCATTTCCAAGCGAATTCTCTGTTTCACCACTTGCAGCCTCTTCCTAGGTATATAATTATTTTGTCAGGTTTATTTAAATGTGCAGCTTGCTGTTCCAGATCATAACTTGCTGTACTGGGTTTGGCTTGGATGGAGTTAGTATTCTTCATAGCAGCCAGCATAGTGCTGTGTTTCAGATTAGCGACCAAAAGTGTTGGTAACACATGGATGTTTCAGCTATTGCTGAGCAGTGCTTGCACAGCGTCAAGGACTTCTCTGCTTCTCGTGCTACCCCCCCCAGCAAGTGGGGGGACACGTGGGAAGGGACACAGCCGGGACAGCTGACCCAAACTGACCAAAGGGATGTTCCATGCCATATGACACCATGCTCAGCAATAAAACTGGGGGGAGTTTTTCCAAAGTAGCCGTTGCTCAGGGACCGGCTGGGCTGGTGATGAGCGATTGTTTTTGCATCACTATTTTTCTTTCTTTTTTTTTTTTTTTTCTTTTTACCCTTCACTTATTAAACTGTCTTTATCTTAATCCAGAAGGTTTTTTTTTCTTGCTTTTGCCCTTCCCATTCTCTCCCTTGTCCCACTGGGGGCGGGGTTGAGCAAGTGACTGGGCGGGGGCTTAGCTGCCAGCTGGGGTCAAACCACCACACTCACGTTCATTGCAATCCATCACCAACTGTGTGATACTGCCTCTGTTCCCTGAGTGGCTGCATTTAGCAGACAAACCTGATTGCAATGGCCAGCTCTAAGAAAAAAATACAATTACTTTCCTGACATACTGAGCACACGAACAAATATCCTAAGGGTGTTCATGCTAGCAAAACGCAATCACATGGCACTGGCAGAAAGCACAAAGATATACATTAATGTGGATAAGCCAACTCCAACAGTGACACGAGTGGTGCTTCTGAAGCATTTTCTGCAGCATTAAGTACTCCCTGATTCAACAGTGCTGTAGCGTTGGAGTTCCCCTGCCTTTTGAGGGCTTAGTGCCTGGAACAGCATCAAAGTCATCACCGACACCAGTGATCATTAACATTCAAGTATTTGAGCATCAAACCCCAGAAAGCCAAAAGGCTGAAGAGAATTATAGAACGGGTAAAGACTGTTATCTTTGGATTTGTGGATTTTATAGTTCAAGTTTATGTCTTGCTGACCATTTTAAGGGCTTGCAGCAAGCTTTTGGGTTTTTTCTTGCTTTTAAGTGGAGATTCCCAAACTGCAAGAGGCAGGGTCTTAAGGGAAATATGCTGACACAGGTCTTAGAGCAAAAGTTATCCAAAGCAACTATTTCTATACAAGTACAGCTCCAGCAAGGTCATAACACTTGGTGTGTTCAGGTTTCCCTGAAAAACACATTTGCGGGAGTCAGCTATCAAGGGTTCCCAATCTAAGCCCATCAGCAAGTATTTACAGAGATTAAGTTTTACAGTTACGCTGCAGCATAAGCACCAGGACCCCACCAGCACATGTATACAAGCCAAGTACAAAACACTGCACAAACATCCTGAATACCTCATAGTTCAAATTCTACACTGATACCAGTCACAAAACAAAAAAATTTCTAGTATCCAAACAAAACCTCTTAGAAATAATGTCTATTTGCTCACTACTCTGTGAGCAGAAAAGGGAAGAAAGATGAAGCTTGTGAATAAATTATTAATTACAAATTAGCCCTTTCTTTTAGCAACTGTGTGCACTCCAGCCAAAAAGGGGCAAAAGGGTTTCTTGTAGAAACCAAGAAACACTTCACCTCTGGCAGTTCTGCTGCAGTCAATACAGCCATGTGGTTACAACCTCATTCTGCGTTTTCACACCTGCTGAAACAATCCTGTATTTATGAATCTGAGATTTCACAGAAAGGAAATTTATTGCAATCAAGGTTTAATTACAGCCCATGATTAATTTCTAAATTACATAGCCTTTTTCACAATACCTGCATACTAGCCACGAGCCTAGGCAAGCAGAACACTTTCAACCTTTACTTTCTCATATATCCTTGCTTGAGCCAATATTTAACTGTATGTCATTTTAGTGTCTCCCAGACCAAGCCCACATTGCAGATAAAACACAATGTTTTCTAGCTATTTACCATGAAGAGCAAATCTACATCTTTTAAGCAAATACCTCTCAAAAAAAAAAAAAAAAGCATTTTATATGATCTCATTAATATTCCTTTCCACAAGAAAGATTTCCTGATAGCAGAAAATTCATATCATAAATTAACAGGTGGATTATTAGAGTTACATGTTTCTTAGATGACAGTTTTACAATGTTGTTATTGGAAACACATTAACGTCCTACGCAAAAAAAATAATAGGAATGGCATAAAGCAAGAGCTACTACCCACTTATACTGGGGATGCAGGAAAATAACTCAACACAAAGTTGCCTTGAGGCAGTATCATATCAATGTTTTAAATCAAATTAATAATGGAAAAGCAGGAGACAGCCAGGGGCAAAAACATGTAAGCCACCTCCTCTGTGAGGAAATACAGACTGGCTTATTTACAACACCCAGTCACTGCTTTCGTGCTGAGATCCCTACGGCGGGCTCCAGCAGCGCACGTGTTCCTCCTGACCAAGAGGCACAGCCTCAGGCGCTACCCGCTCCCCCAGGAGCCTCAAATATCAGCAGTGGGCCATGATGCATCCTCCTGTCCCTGCAGTTCCCCATCCCGTGCCAGGGCCCCCACAGCTGGGGACAGATGTAGGACATTTCCACAGGAAAGCAACTTGTACCACAAGATGTGGAAAGCATCTGTCAGGTCAGGGGAGACCCAGCAGTATACGTATATCCTGAAGGATATCTGAAGGAACATCGTTGTTCTTCATGTGTAGGTACCCATGCAAGCTTAAAGTCAGCTGCCTCAATTTCCAGGACAGCCCAGTCTTGACCAGCATCCACACATGGATGCAGGACTGCTGGGAGGTTTTGCTGGGACCCAGGTGACAGGACTGGCTGTCTAAAGGCCAACTTGTGTACACGAAGTACCCCCTCACATACCCACAACAGTCTAGTGTCGTCCTGAAACCAGGCAAACCCTCAGATGTCAGCAGAGAAGAGCAAACAGCATCCAGCTCCTTTCAAGACGTCTAAGCTGTGCTTGTTCAAGAACATGCCCTGATTTTAAGGTCTGCTAATGCCCAGCAGTAATAGCTGCCAAAAACGCCTACCTCATTCTCTCCAAGATGCACAGAAAGGGCCAATTAACAGGAAGCTTTGGGAGCCAAACCTTCCAACCCTTCCCCGAGGCCAGGGACACTTCAAGATCTGCTGGTGCCATACAGAGAAGGACTCTCCAAGGTGCGTGGCCCATGCATCTCAGCTCTGTGCTGGCTCTGGGCCAGAGCAGCTTCCACCAAGAAAGAGGCTGTGACTAACTCTCCATCTGTCTGCAAACATCTCCATCTGCAGAGAAGAGGCGGCGCAGGCCTAGAGAGATCAGGCGCTAGAATAGCACAACTCTAAATTTATGCATTCCCAGCTTAGATTAGTGTGTCGAGGAAGTAAAAAGCAGGATCGATCCATCACCTCTTGGGGCACAGCAGCAAAAGCCAGGCAAATGCATATTGCCATGGATTAAAAGAGCCTAAATAGATAAGATGCACGTAAGCGTGCAGGTAAAGGCCTTTTAATTCACAGCTCTCCCTGCTGTATTGAACTGACCACAGCAGTGGCTGTGAAAAGCCTTCTCCCTTCCCCTGCCCCTCTCTGGAGTGCAATGGGCCAGGAGGAACAGAAGGACCACAGCGAGATCCAAAAGAGACATTTGTACCTAACTCACTGGGAACTTTTTGGGAAGCAATTTCCTTGGAAAGCAACCCCTTTCCTCCAAAGGGATTTACGCAAATTAGTAGTTTTCTTGGGGACGACAAACACACACTTAAACCCTGGCAAGACTGAATTACTTACAGCCCTTTCAGAACAGGAGTTCTAGCTCTTACTTCTCCAAGTGTGTTTCCAGGTGTAGGATCAGACTTAAAGCCCCAGGCCCTCTGCAAACACAAGCTGGCTGCTGTCTTCTTCACATCTCTGAACTCCTGCCTCCAGTCACGAGAGCAAAAACAGTCCGTTCTCAGTGGCAGAGAGACCAGATCCCTGTTCCCACAGGATGCTCCTTTAAGCAATACCCAGGACTCTCCGCTGTGCACATAGCATGTTTCATGCTTTCTCTGAACAGCCTTTGGACAATGGAGCACAACCTGGCTCAGATCCAGTGTCAGCAAACCCCAAATCCTGGTGGAGGAAGAAGCAGCAGCTGCATTTTCAGCTGTTTTGCAGTAATGTCCAAGTCAGACTAGAAGGGTCCTCTACCTCTGGTCTTATTTTTGTTTGATCTCTGACTGTGGATGATGCAAGGGCAGGGATTCTTGAATTCTGAGAACCAGAACTCGACACAGTACGCCAGGTACTGCCTGACAAGTGCTAAGTAGAGTGGGATGGTCAAGCACCCATCTCAGCTGCTAATGTTCCTGCGGATGCAGCCCAGGATCTGATTTGCCTTTGTTGCTGCAGCAGCGCACTGCTGACTCATGTTCAGCTTGATGTCCACCAGGATACCCAGGTCCCTTTCAGCAAGGCTGCTCCCCAACCACACAGATTCCAGCCTGTACTGGGCTTTTTGGTTATTCTGTCCCAGGTGCCAGACTTTGCACTTGTCTTTGTTCAACTTCATATTGTTCTTGCTAGCCCACTCTTCCAGCCTGCCCAGGTCTCTGTAAGATGGCTCTCCCTTCTGACATGTTCACCTCACCACCCAGTTTGGTGGCATCAGTAGACTTGGTGAGGGTGCTTTCAATCCCATCATCCATGGTGTTGAACATCATGGGGTCCAGTATTGATCCCTGGGGACACAACTTGTCAGAGGCTGCCAGCCTGAGTAAAAACCATTACCACCCTCTTGAGTGTGACCTGTAAGCCAATTTCTTACCATCTCACAGACCACCTATCCAATCTCTTTCTTGCCAGTTTGTCCAGGAGAAGGCTGTGGGAAACAGTGTCAAACACTTTGCTGAAATCAAGATAAACAACATCCACTGCTTTCCCTATGACAACAGATGTTATTTTGTTGTTCAAGGTGATAAGGTTAGTCTGGCCTGATTTGTCCTTGGTAAATCCATGCTGGCTTTTCCCAGTCACCTGCTTCATTTGGTTAGTTACAGTTTCTAGGAGGACTTGTTCCATTACTT
>NW_009212422.1:0-14991 GCF_000690835.1 Fulmarus glacialis
TTAATTTATTTAAATATTAGTGCATTATATCAAAAATTAATATCTAAAATATTTTTGTAAGCAATCACGTACACAAGAGGTCTGTTTATTCTGGAAGCACAACTTTTGAGTGATAAAGCATTAGAAGGAATATAGAAGGTCTTAAGGGATGTGTCTCTATTTTTATATGTTTTAGAAAGTGATAACAAAGCCTTTCATGCCTCATTATGACCTCAGTTTGCTTTTATACTGATGGTGAGTTCTACATTGGGACCTTAACCTGTCAAAGAATGTTAATGTTGAGGGGAAGAATCTTACAGAAATTTTAGGCAAGGAGAAACACTAGTGTCAACTTCCCTACTTGTTTATAAGTGAGGAGAAAGATACTATTTCTTGTGTCTTACAACAGCTGATGGTTCACATGTACTTTTGTGTTTGTTTAATGTCCATACTATAAAGACTGTAGTGCATTCCTAAAACGGTTTTAATGAGATTATTGCATATCATTAAATAGCAATTGATTTTAAATGTTTGCAACATTAATTGACATCTTTTGTTAAGTTGGTGCAAACACCATTGGTGGCTTTCTAATCCTCTATAATCTTTCATGTAACCAACCCTGAGGATTCATTTCTCTTGAAAAATGAATCAAGAAAATGTCTATAAAGCCAATACAAAAAGCCAAAGAAAAAGATGTAATATGCTACAGCAGTTTTTTCTGGATATACATATATCATGCTAAAATTATGGGGGTTTTACTGCTAAGAAGCATGCATATATAAATTCAATTTGATATTTAAATTATGAGAGCCTGGAGGAAGGAACAATATATTCTGTGCCTTCTGCATTTCTGGACATGCTTTTGGCATTCAGTAGAAAAATAAATGTGCATGTATGCATATTACATTGGCAAATATTTTTGTAGTCCATCTAATATATTTGGGTACATGTGCTGTAAATAGTTATTCATAGGCAATTTAGTAAATCATCTATACACTGTGTTGAGTACTATAATATTTTTTCAACATTTGAATACCAGATATAAGAATTGGAAACTTAAATTCATATGAAAAGTACATTCAGCACAGAAATCTATTACTGGTCCGACAATGTAAGTTCTAACTTGTCTGAGTGTTAAGTTATGCTGAAAGAGACTGTGCTGTCCATCAAAAATCCCTGTGTAAAATATTTGTTTCATAATCTGCCAGTTAAAGTAGATAGACTGGTGATATTCAAGGAAGTTTCTGTAATATCTGTAAGTATCACATGATATCAATCTATTATTATTAGCCTCACAGTTTAATAAAAACAAAACTCACTGAAAATATTAAAAGTGCACACACACACATATATATAGATGTGTGTGCATATCTATGCATTTTACCCCTCTTTCCATAAAGATTTTAGGCAATGTAAAGATCCAGTATTCCTACATACTAGGCTCAAAGATATCTGTGGTCTGTGTTTTATTCCCATGTATTTGAATGAAGTGGGCTAGAAGAGAACTACTTGATGAAAACTCTTTAAATCTTTCAGGGCAGTATTTCATTAAAGGCAATCATTTTCCAAATTTCTTTTTCTTTTGCTATATTTATCGCTTCACAAAACTTTTCTTGTCATTTCCTCTTCAGGGTTCGGTCACAAAGACCTGTTATGTAAGACCTCCTAAGGTTACAGAAGACTAAAATTTAGGTTTCTGTGTTCAGAACTGAGGTCTCATGGTCACAAGTGCTTACAGGTCATTTCTTTCTGGAGGCATTGAAACTATACATCAAACAGGTTGGTTTGGTTTTGCTTTAATCTTTAATTTAGGCTTTTAGAGCTCTGGTTATCTGCTCACCTGGAAGTTTTTGAGAGTTAACCCAACTCATATGCAAACATAGTCAAGATTCAGAAGACAGATTTTTTTTTCCAACCCTTTACCTCTGAGAAACTGCACTTGGAATAAGAGCATTCTTCATGAAATTTGTTTCTTTCTTTCTTGTACAATACCCCTTCCTCTCTCTTCATAAAATGGATCCATGATTTGTACAATTATCCAGAGTATGAAAAATCTAGGTATAAGTTTAGCTTCTTCCTGGATGAATTGAAATCTATATCTCCCATTAAAATGTTTTATCCTGTAGTTACAGGCAATTTTCACTATTTCCTGCTAATTATGTTCCACTGTGCAAAAGCATTCCTGATTTACTGGACCTCTTCAGGTTTTTTTTAACTCAGTTGTTAAGAAGGGAGAACCTGACTTCTCATCCACCCTGCAAGAACTGTATATATTTTTTGCACAAAGAAGTAATCAGAAAATGTACATATTCAATGACAGGAGCGAGAGCAAAAGTATTTCATGTAGTACTGGGTAAAGAAGACAAAGAAGGCTGGTTTTGGGTGTATTTTTTATTGGCTCTCAGGCTTGTGACTAAGAACTTCTGCCATTTGAGTCATAAAACTGAGTATATTTTGAACTCATTCTGTAGGATTCTGGATCCTAGCTAAGTTAAGCACCACAACTTTTCAGGCTTTATGGAGCCTGAATTTTTTTCATGTCTACCTCAACATGTTTATAAATCACAAACAAAGTCAAACCCACTAGCCAGTTGAAAATATATAAAAACAAACCAGACAAACTAAATAAAAGTGAAGAGATGTTTCCACACATCCCTTCTAAAAACCAACCATATGAAATTACTTAACATTTGCCACAAAGTCCATGACAGGAAGCAGTTTCTCATGATGCTCTAAAATGATACGGATTTGGTATGTTACAGTCTAAAGGGAGGAGGCAGTTTCATAACCCCACAGAAAATGTTAAACTGACAAGTTAAAATGGTCAAAATAATTTTGACAACATGTAATCTGTCAAAATACACTGTTTTTCGAAGTCAAGACATTCTGCAGTGATTTATTGATTTTTATGAAGATTTCTGTAATGAGATTTTTGACATTTTGCCAGATTGCTTCTGACCAGGACTGACTTGAAACCTGAGGATCAAGTAATCTAATTCTATTTCACTCAAACTCAAAAAATGTTTTGTTTTCATTCCGAAATAAAATTAATTACCTTGAGAGGTGTTAAACACACATAAAAGCTGTAGCAGTGTTATGCTAAGAAGAGTCTCTCACACAGACAGAACCCACATTACTTGAGGATTAGGGATCATAAACTTCAACCAAAAACCAGTAAGTAGTCTTGGAGCATCCAGCTATTTTCTGCATTTAAAGAAAGATATTCCGCTTGATAAATCAGATGCTTTTGTTCTGCACTACGTTCAAAGACAATCCTGTACTGCATAATCTTGCTTGTTTCTGCCTCTTTCTGTCTTTCCTATCTATTGCCTGTCTTCTTTCCTCTTGAAGTTATCACTATCAAAGTGATAACTCTGGGTCTCCACTAATTCTGTCTTTGCTTCTTTCCCTTTTCATTTCTTACAGCCTTTCTCATTTACCTTTTTTCCTTAATTGTTCCCCCTTCCCTTTTTTTTTTCCTTGTGACAATCTACAAATCTCCATTTTACTAGCCTTTAAATCTCAGATGTCTTCATCTAGAATCTAAAAAGGTTCATGTGGACAGAGGCACAAATTATATGCAGATTCTTAGTGCAGGAATTACTGTTGCTTGTAGCTGCAGAACTTATGAGACCTCCTTTGTTAAAAGAGAGATTACTTCTTTCTCCAAAACTATATTATTCAAGAAGTAAAGGTCCAGGTTTCTGAAAAGAAAATAATGAAGAAAAATCTTCAAATAATTAAGGAATTCTAATGTACAGACTTGGCAGTTTTTACTGTCATTTCATATATTTCCCAAAATATTTGGGCAAGTCATACCTGGTAGAAGAGAGTTGGAAGAAAGATTAGTCTTATTTGTGGGTACATGTGCTGGAAATACCCACCAGTGGTGCTATGAAATCTTCTGTATTGTTGTGGCTAGAAAAGGATTAAACTGTCTTTAGAAGATAAGCATGCTATTTTCTTTTCAGTAAAGTTAAAATGTTAATGAGCATATGTAACTAACACCTGATACCAGTTAATAAGAAAGCAAATTCAGTGCTCTCTGACACTATCTGCATTGATGATCTCCAGAGGCCTATGTTAATTTGCCTCCCAGCATGTTAGGTGAGCTTCAAGGAGTAGTGGTAAGTGAAGAAAGAAAAGCAAGTAGGTTTACTTTAGAAAAAAAAAAAAAAAACAACAACCCTGTTTTAAATAACTGCTAACAAGTAATTGGATAATTACTTTTATGATATTGATGAGGGACATCAAACAAATTTAGAGAATCTGAAAAAATGCCTAAATGCTCATTACAGTATAACAGTATGGATGACTCAGAGGTCAAAAACAGAGTAAAGTTTGAACAAATTCTCTGCTTATATGTTCTGCAGCATGTGAGGAAGTCCCACGATACTGGAGAAATAATACTGAATGTAATTCCTTTGTGGTATTTAAATTTTCCATCACCTATGTTTACTCATGCAATTTTTTGGTTACAGTTTTAAAGAAAAAGGATGTTAAATAATCACATGACACTTTGTGGAAATAGTCATCCTTTTCTTTCTAGATTTCATGAAAAAATGTCATATAAGCAAATGCTCAGAAACAGGCACACTGACTAGAATACTCATCATAAAGTCCACCCTCATTCACACACTCAGGATGTGGTGTTTCAGCTAAACAAATGTTATTTAGTAATTACTAGCAGATCTAAGTGAAATCAGATATAATAGCAGATATAAATAGCAGATCTCAGTGTAATCAGTAAACCACAAACACATACAGTACCTGGCTTTAGAAACATTAAAAGACAAATGTCTCAACATCTGTTAAAATGCATTTAAAATCAGTCTGCATGTTTCTAACACACTCTAAACTTGTCTACAGTCAATGTTCAAAATATAGAAAGTCCTTTGTAAAGTTCACATCCTTCTGAAAAACAATAATACACCATTAAAAAAAAAAAGTAAGTAGTCACTTGTATTGAGAAAAACTTAAAAAACTTTTTCCAAATGTTTCATAGAAAATTATAAATGCCTTAAGCAGGTACTAAATTAGAACAACTTCTCAACTATAACTATAACTTAGTCACAGCAAGGCTATAAAAATGCAAACAAATGAAAGTTAGTATTAGTTTATTCAATTGTGCTGAAGTATTTCTAGAAATGTGTATTAGTACAGTTATTACTAATAGATATGTTTATTCCTATAACTGAACTTTAAAAAATTACAGTGCTGCATGAGATAGAAAACTGGTAGTTTTATTAAACACTTGCTTAGTACATTTTCTTCAAAAAATCTATATACATAGCAGAGGAAGAAATAATGAATATATGAAGCATCTTCATCTCTATGCAGATGAAGAAGTGTATGTTCATGTCCTTGATTTAACATTCACAGAAAATCAACCAACTTAAAGAGTAATATGAAAAAATATTTATGTCAGCACTTTTAGAGTAGTCATGTATTTCAATATAGCAGTATACAGTTTAACGAGAATGCCCTCAAAATAAATCAAAGCACTGGTGTTCTTTTTGAAAGGGTCACTCATCACTGAAATGCTCCAAAGAAGAAAAGTAATTCCTGACAAACAATATAGAGATTTTCAAAGAAGAAAGAAACATGAACATAGGAAGCTTTATCTAGTGTTTCTACTTAATAATACATTTACAATTAGTGATATGTACACAGTTAATAAATTCTAGGCTGAAGCACAAGTTCAGAACCTGAAATCTGTTGACATTAAACAAAGCAGCTTTTGATTTACTACTCAGTTGTAAACAATCTACAAAGTGTCCAAGGTTATTCATCTTTTTTTTCTTCATTTATTTGTAATTTTGTTTTTATATTTATGAAGGAACCCAATTCTCAGTAAATAAAAATGAATGGAAAACAAATATTGCAAGATTCATCTGTGAATAGTGTGTTATCTTCATCTCCCAACTTCTTTCTCAGCTTTATTTGCCTTTTGGAGGCTGCTGCTTTCTTATTTCCTTTAATACATGCATTGACTAGTGCAATTTCTCTCCCTCTCAGATATGGCAGGAAATTTCGTGTGTTTTGATAATAAGTGAGTAGACACCCAAGCTCAAATCCCCACAAGCTACTTCTGACATTCTTTAATATTACTCTGATTTATCAAGGATTTCCACAGTTCCCTCCTGGCTCCTTTAAAAGATATTTTAAATGGTTTTACAATAAATCTGTTTAGTGGCTGTCTAATTTGACACACATTTTGACATAGTCAATTGTCACATGTGTTTAACACATCGCATGATAAGAAAAGAAGCTCATGAACTGTTTAAGCTTTGCTCTATATGAAAAACACAGTGTTATTGCAGGATTGCAAGCAGTGATTAGATAATTAAAGTATCCAACTTACAATTAATTATCTTTTAAACACCGCTACACTACCTTAAAAACCAATTACTTCTATTCCTGTCAGTATCTGGCTATCAGACTAAAGGTCCTCTTAATGCATAGTCTAATTTGCCTAAAAGAAGTTAAAATTGTATTTAATATTGAGAATATGTAAATTGGTTCATAAGTATATTGTGAAAATGATTGAAGGACATATTAGACAATTAGTACATTGAAGATATTAAATGCAAATAAAATATTTACAGAATGTAACAGTATGAGCAACATATCTAGCAAGGCGTTACCTACCAACTTCATGCTCCACTGATCTGAATTTTAGCTAAGAATTTTTAGAGGTTGGTTTTAGAGTTGGTTTAAAAATTATCATTTAATGAGACTTTAAAACTAATTTGCATAATCCTCTAAGAAAATATTGTTCAACATTCAAAAGAGCTATCAGTATTTCTCTTTCAAAGCTCATATTAATTCCAGCTTCAAAAAGGGGGATGTTTATGACACCAAGATAAGAAAATACAAATACAGTTGTTAATCACTGTGTAATTACAAAAAAGGCTTTTCTTAAAGCCATAGCAGAAATACCTCACAAGTGTTTATTTCACATTCATCTACTCACTTTAATCTTTCCTGTTTAACTGCTGCTCAGGAAATAATAGTCTACAACAAATAAACTTTATGCAATTAAGAAAACCTTGTGAAAGCAAAAGCTCGACCTTCTTAAAACATTTTGTTAAAGGTAATGTGTATTTGTTCTACAATATGTTTTGGTGATGTGTAGTAATTCTTTCAAAGATCTGTGCTCAGAAAGATCCCAGAGACTGAGCAGAGCCTTGAAATGCAGTCACTGCATTTATGCATGCAAATGCATAATCTAAAAGTGAATCTAATAACAAACATGATATTTAACAGTTAAATGTTACCCATGTGTAAAAACTGAGTGGGAAGATTTTTTTACTCACATGAAAAAAAGGTACTTCCATCATATACGGTTTTGCAGTATATGTCTCATGTCTCATTATGGGGGACATGGCCCTGAACCATGAAGTTGCATCTTCAGGACCTCAGGAGAGATCTGTGAAGAGCCACAACGCTAATCTTCAATACCTTCGCCTTCATGAGGTCACTAGGACATTCCTAACATTTCTGCTGGAGTGCTTTACCACTGTGTCCAGAGCTGTTCACCAATCTTCCTGAGAAAAAGTTTGCAAAGGGATGAATCTGCCAGAGGATTCAGATAGCAAGTTACAAATATGGCCATGGATTAGGCGTCAGCAGGCTGTAACTGGCTAAAAGTTAATCATATTTTATATCTTCAGATTCCAGGAAATGTTAATATATCTTCCTTTCTTTTTTTTCTGCTGACACATCTGAAGGAGAACATCAAGCCAGACATACAGGTCCTGTGAGGGAGTCTCAGCCCTAGGCCCTAATCAATGGATAAGCAACAACCACCACTTATCAAACTTGTTCCTGTTACTGATGTCTCAGGCAGGCATATTTCCTCTGAATTTCTTCCCCACTTTTCGAGAGAAGCAAGGGGAGACAAAACCAGATCTTAAGGTAGGGTCAGCATATAGAAATGCACTTCTGCTGCTGACTTACCTGAATCATTTCAGGGTGGCAGATAAAGCCAAAAAGGCAAAAGAAAACATCTGCTGGGGATAAGAGTTTGCAGACAAATGTGTAAATAGGGTGACTGATGTCACTGTTTTCCCCACCAATATGTTTTATGAATGTATTGAACACAAAAGAGGAGATTACTTCTTCAGTTTGTTTAGACTTTGGTAGACAATCAGGCCACAACACTGTATCCAGCAGAGCAGAGAGGAACTTACTTTTTATTTTTTTCTTTTTGAGTAGTCTATTTCAACACAAGAAACCCTCACTTATTTATTATTGGAGTGTAGTCTTTCCAAAGGCTGAATGTCTCCCCTCAATTAGATAAACATTATTGAATTTTTTGACTACAGAAGGCCACATGCTGGCATAAAAGTGACCCCAGAACATTTGTATCAGAGACCCCTGAAGGAGTAAAGTAGCTTTATATTGCTGCTTTTTCATTTTCATTCTGGCATGTAATGCACTTGTTGGCATACGTTTCCTTATTGCTTAATGCTAGACATATGTTCAAATGCTGATGAAAAAACAGATGTGTTTGGCCTTTTGAAGAGCCCGTACTATTCAAACTTTTCTGAGAGCCTTCAATTTTTCACTTCCCCTGGCTGATAGTTTGCTACAGCTTCCTGTGAGGGGAAGTCCAGAATGGAGAGATTTTATAGGCAACATAAGTGGCATTCCAGGATTCGAGGGACATCTGTGCCAAGAAGGAGGGACAGCACATGGGAAGGCTATTATGAGTGTGAAACATTATTTTGAGAGGCAGCCAAAGAGCACTGATTAACCACCTGGATTCCAGGATTTATGACATTGCATGACCTGGCTTGATGTTTGCCCACAGGCTGAAGCTGGGTAAGAGAGGTCAGGGAAGGGAGTCAGAGAGACCACTGCTTGAAAGAACTGAAAAACACACATGATCCATTCGGTACGTAAAGAAGGTCAGAGCAAATTACAGATTAATTGGAGGGAACAGTGTTCCTGCACGTGCCTCCTAGGTATAGAAATTTAGTGCATGATGCAGTTTGACAAATTGGTGCATGTGATTGCAAATTAGAGGCAGCCCTTTCATTTTAAGTTCAGCCCACTGAAATATTCCTGTGACAAGTGACATCTAAAATTCCTTATCCCAGTGGAACAGCTTTCTGGTGTCTTCACTGAAGTTAGTAAACACACCAGCATATAGGAATGAACTCCTTATTTCCAGTTAAGTGTACAAAATCCTGTATGAGATTTAACCCTCTGAACTCATGATTATCCTGAAATAGTCTGATAACTAACTTTTGAGGTGCACTGTTCTTCAGTTTGGGATGCCTGCGGCAAAGGAAGAAAAAGTGTGAGGTACAATGTATAATACGTTTGCATCCTGGTATCTTCTTAATACTAGAAAGACTTGCTAGACTGCATCAGCAAAAGAAGTATGAGCTCCTAGTACTGCAGGTGTTAGGCATTAGGGCCAATATTAGGGTGGGAGTTCTGCCTCCAGTTACAGAAAACACTGACTAAAGTATCCTTTCTTTGTCCCAACAACTACAGCAGACATCATTTCTGTGTGGATCCTCAGAGAAAAACAGTTTCTCCTCACATATAACATGCTGTAGGTTTATCTAATAGGCTTAATGAGTAAGGTCAGGCATACATATTAATTAGCGTGGGAAGCAAAGGATTTTGGGATGTTTGGCAAGTCCAAGCTCTTTTCTGCTGAGGTATGATGTGGGTGCGATCAGGAGGAGTCACATGCACATTGCAGTCTGGAGCAAAGCTCCTACTGACACAAACAGAGAATACGAACATAAACTCAAGCACATTTATCAAAGCCACTACAGATGGGGATCCTTCTGTGTTTCAAGCTACAGTAATCTCTTTCAAAGTACAGCTCAAAGAATACTGTGGCTGTGATTAAACAGAACAGCTAGATTCATTACATTTTCATTGCAGAAGCTATATCAGTTTGAAACACCTAGTAGAAATAACTGAAATTTATATATTTTCTTACAAATCAGGCAAGTTATAATTTCTACCTTTATCATTACTGCACATTAGATTGTTTTTTTCACACCAACTGTACTTCTTTTAATCTGAAACCGCCATGTATTTAGTTATCACAGTTAAGTGCCTGAATTTCCATCCTTTCATGACAAAAATTGTGGATTTTTAATTTAAGTTTTTTGCTCAACATCTTTTCAAAACTAATCAGTTTCAGTAATACACAATTAATGTACTCAGATAATTCCAATTTCAATATTATTTGTTATTTACAGTGGATGATTTTATGGGTTTACCTAAAGACTTGGATTCTATAATAGTCTATCAAATAACATGACTTGAATTGATAGGAGAAAGCCTCTTATTGCTTCCATGTCAATTACTGGGACTAGATCTTGGGCTCTTTCAGTCTTTGAAGCTCACTGATTTTTAAGGTGTGTACTTTGAGATATCATTTAGTTTTAACTAAACTTCTGTTTTGTGATAGGACAAAATATGTATATATACTTCATAGAAACAATATTTTCGTATCATTGCTAAAATGTCAAAAACTCTGTGGCACTTTGACACCTCCTTTTTCAAATGTGTCTTACTTTTTTTTTTTTTTTGCCACAGATAAGAGAACAGTATGGCAATTAAGTTGGTGATTTTGTGCAACTTTTTATATGTACTACATGAAACTATACTCAGGCTGGGTTTTTTGCTTTAACAGAGAGAAAATTATTCAGCTTTAGCAGATATCCATGCACAGATAAAGGAATGTCATTTTTTATACCATTTGCACCTAGTAAATTTCTTCTGAGAATGCTAAGGTTCCCCCTTACCAATTCCCACTCTTATTGATCTCTTCGATGTATTAGAAAGAACAGTATTCCTAACTTCTGGGTATTAATATGAGATATAGATTAAGAAAATATTTCTTCTCGCAAGTTCTTGAAGTTGCATAAAAAAGTGCATACATTTTTCTATAAGAAATGCATATTTTTCTTGGGGAGGTGTTTAGCTGCAAAGGAATCATATGTTCTCATTGTCCAAACTATTTCATAATTTAGAAAATATGTCGAACATATAGCTTCTCAGTTCCATGTGTGGCAATGAGTTCCAAGGACTTTTGTTGTGTTGTTAGAAAGCATTTTATACTGTTAGTTTGAACTTCATTTCCTTTCTGTTTAACTGGATATTTGTCGTGGTTTAACCTGGCAGGCAGCCAAATACCACACAGCTGCTCGCTCACTCCCCCCACCCCCAGCAGGACGGGGAGAGAATCGGAAGGGTAAGAGTGAGAAAAACTTGTGGGCTGAGATAAAGTGAGTTTAATAGAACAGAAAAAGGAAAACATAGCCTGTTGCCATGTTTTAAAAAGTAGAAATTCTCTTATCTGTGGAAACGCTGCTGTGGTGAAGGGAGGCAGGGAGGGTGGGGGGTTCAATCTATACTTGCATGCAGTACCACCATCTGCATAGCCGTTTGTAGGTTTCGGCAATTTGGATTACAGGTCTAAATATTTGACGTGATCACTGGACTGTACTAGGCCTAGGAGAAATAATGTCTATAAAAGAAATACTGATAGCAGCTGCCTTACTTGAAACAATTTAGAAAGTCAACAAGGCTGATGTGAGAGTGCAGATCCAACACAAATATCTACCTGCTTGACAAAAAATGATCTGCTGCAATTAGCATAGTGCAATAGTTCAGCTGAGTCTGTGCCAAATTTCATTCAGGTAGACACATCTCATAACAGGCAAATTCATGCAGAGCAATCTCAGAGTCACCTGGCCACATGTTTTCAGTCTCTTAAGCTTATAAACCTGTCTCCTGGGTAGTGTCATAATCCTCTGCTCCATTTCTCTGTTGATATAGCTGTTCAGTGAATGCTGTTTCTCCAGTATGTTATTTCTTTTCTTTCTGGCCCTTCAGTCTCTCCCTACCTGTAGCTATATATAGTCTGAAAAAACAAACCAGCAATCATTTTGGTGATTAGTGCCTCTGAGCCTTCTGGGTAGAACAAAAGACTAAGAAAGATCTACCTACCAGTGAATCACATCAGTTTCCAGACCTTTAGTTACACTGCAAATTTTTATTTTATATGTGTGTGTTCTTCTGAAGTAATTGTTGACTTACAGAGCAATATACTGCCATTTTTCATGGTACCAGGTTTCTGTCCAGGTAACACCAGTATTGAATCTTATTCCTAAAGTGATGAATGTAAGAGTAGTTCTTGGGCTTTGGGATTCCAGTCAGAAAATCTTTTCCTGGTGTATCTTTTACTAATGTTAGGACCAGTTTTGAATCAAAATTGTGTATTTTGTCTAAATTGTCAAAAAAACATACAAAATGTTCCACTATAAAAAAAAAAGAAAAACAAACAAACAAACAAACCCACCCAAACAGAACCATATTGCTAATTAACAAACCAAAAAAAAAGTATTGGACCAATGCAGGCAGTTAACTTGCATTATAATCAGTTCTGCAAGTGAGATTCAACATATTAGAGTGGATGTTTAAATTCCCTATTTAATGAATGGCCAAAGTTAAGTATCTCATAATAGCATTCACATCACCCTGTATGCTTGGAATAAGGGGCCTCAAATAAGTAATATGAAATGTCTAACAGAGAAGCATATCTAACATCTTTTCTGTCTCCTGAATTTTGCTGCTAAGTAGCAGCCTGAATTATGTATCGCTTGTCAAAGTTTCCTTCTTTGCTTGTATGCTAAAATGGTTCTTTCCTAATTTTCTTTGAAAAGATATCTGAAAGAAAGGAAATGACTGTGCCCATTCTTGTGTATTATCCAGTGTTAATGCATTCCAGATTTGCTTTCCTTCTCATCCCAAAGCTAGATCATTATTTCTTATCTGTTCTTCATTCCTGGATGGAGAAACACAAATGAGAATTTCCCAGTCCACGCTCAAAAATGTACTTATGTGTATGTGCATGTGTATGCAGACTACATTTCATGACAGAGACACTGTTCTGGGCTATACTAGACATATAATTTTATTGCTTGTTCATCTTACAACTTCTATCGCCAGACTCATGGACAAGCATTTTCACAACTAGTTTCATATACAAAGGACAAAGCTCTTTCTCATCCAACTATCCCTGTTGTGGTTGTGGGGTGCTTTCTGGGTAAGACATGGGACATGTAATTTGTTAAATTAAAAAAGCTTAAGTGAAAAGCTGTTGTCTCAATGTTTGATTCACCTGTGTGGATAGAGCTCTGGATGAGAACTGAGACTGAGTTTAAGGTATCTATGATGACTTGTTAACTTACGGTTTATGGTAAGCCCAGTCTTAGATTCTCATCTTCAAGCCTGCTACTTGTAAGCAAGATTCAAACAAAGGCTTGCCAAAAGTTGTCTCTCTACACACCAGCATTTTGTGTTACTTTCCCATATCTGGACCTACTTTCTTAGTGATAGTTCGCTCCATACGCTCAAATGGGCCTCAATTTTAGGTGGTGCACATGCTGATAGGAGCTTTGCTCTGATCTTGTAAATTGGACAAGTAATACATAAAATATGTACAGAGGCATCATTAAACAGGAATACATTAATTGCATTATAACGTCCTACTAAATTCTAGTGACTACTCAGGGACAACACAAAGCTGGTTGAGGTTCACTGGTAACAGGAATCTGAAATTAAAAATGTCAAATAAATAATTAATTTATACATATGGCTTCAGACTAATTTCCTTTCCTTTTTCCCTCATATCTTGTAATTAAAAGCTAATAATAGAAGGCATGGGTGGACAATGGTAGTTTTATTAAACCTACACTCAAAATAAAACTTCTTTTTTTACTAGAGAATAATAAACATTTCTCTTGAAGGTCTTCACATTGCGTCAAAAAGAATACCCCTGACGTCTTATTCTGTTTTTGTGGTTCGAAAAGAGCAATAAGCGTGAGTGCAAGTGCACACAGGAGGAGGAAAGTAGCCTTAAATGACATACTTATTTTTCATAAACAGGCAATTTGCCCAGTTCAGGGGCAAACTAGAGCAGCTGTTTTACTTTGCAGGAGACTTTTTTTGGGTGTCTGAGCATGCTTTCCTGCAGAAAGTATTCACACGACAGTGTGTGGGAGGTATACTGTTGAAATGAATGTATCTATATACATACATATTTATACATATATGTTTGTGTGTGTGTGTGTGCATATCAGGTAATTTGAGATTACCGTGATGGGAATATTTAAGAGGCTGACAGATTAGGCCATTCTTTAAACTTTAAAATCACAATTTACTGAATTCATTCATTAACAGAACCCTTTGTGCTGATGGTTACTTCTTATATGTTATTAATCATTATCACTACATATAGCAAATTGATTGTCACTAAAAAATTATACCCTGAATTAGTTGTGAGCATACAATACCTTGAAGCTGATGCCGTATGGTTAGTGATGGCTGTGGTCTGTAGTGATTCCGTAGGTGATCAAGCGTGAGAGCTCTTTGATGAGAGAAATGAGAACCAAAGTGAGCTTGTCTTCTTTTTTAAGTTCATCATTGACGTTTTATGCCTCTTTCCACCTCTACCCAAATAGGATTTCAGATGCTGCTCCAGATGCTGCTTATCTTGGGTTTGGTTTTGATGGTCATCCTTCTTGTACATTAGGCAGGGTGCTTTACCTTCCTGCAGTCCCTTGTGTTTATTTTGTTCGTTGTTCTTTATCTTGGGATTGTAATTTTTGTCACTTGGATGGTTCCAACATGCAACTGCCCATGTTTTTGCTTGCAGCTTCGCTGGTCACATTGCTCCCATACTTAGATAAAATTCTTATATATTGTGTCTGGCATACCACCGAGTGTCACAAAAGTTTTATATACTGTTGCTGGTTACACTATTTTGGTACATTTATATTTGCATCCAAGGCAAGCCATAATTAATATTATCCTGATTAGTGCAGCTTTAATTAACAGGTTTCACAGGCCTCTGCTTTTGCTGCAATACCATCTTCTCAATCTGTTTGTTCTCCATTTTGCCTTAACAGTGGCAATTTGAGTTATTATTATTAATGTTATTATAATTATTATAATTATATTTATTAA
>NW_009212423.1:0-50133 GCF_000690835.1 Fulmarus glacialis
ATTCTATGATTCTATGATTCTGTAACAAAGTAGCAGAGATGTGAAAATAGGGGCTTCAGTATACACAAACAAGATGTAAACAACTCACATTAAGAAAGGCTAATTTATCTGTCTTTATCTAACTAAATTAGGATCAGTGAGAACTTTCTTGGGCAATCTAGCCATGCAGCTAATTATAATGTAAATGTAGCAGAAGTTAGGTAACAGTTATAAAAATACTGAATGCAACCTTTCTGTACCACAACTGTCCACTTGTTTGTGTATTGGCTAATTAATCCCAACTTCTGTAACACAGTGATTAAGATTGGGTTTAGAATTTGTTAGCTGTATGTTAGAACAGATATCTGTAAATAAAAGGTAAAATCATTGTTATGTAGGGAAGTATTACTGTGAAGATACCCTCTTTAATCTTTTTTGAGGGAATTCCATGGTAACTCCAGGGTAAATAGCAGTGAGAAATTCATAGATGTGGCAAGTTTATGAGAGTAAAAAGATTTTTGTTTTCATTTTCATTTCCTTTTTGGATTTTAATAATTTAATAGAGGATTTCCCATCTTCTTCCTCATTTTTTTTCCCCTTTTGGGCCAAGGATGTCTTTAAAGGCATATTATGTAAATTATATGCATTCTATTAATTTTAAATCTTAGCTGTAAACAAATGCTTGGCCAGTGACAGTGACCCAGGACCATCAGACCTGCAATTTCATCTCTTTTGATTGGGTAGCTTATATACACCACAGACATTTTTGGTTTAGCCGTTTGTAGCTGTCTTTCCATTTGTCATGTTGACATACCAACTCTGTCTTACACTGGACAAGATCTAGTCAAAAGCAGAGTGATTTTTTTTCTTTTTTTTGAGCATGCTTTCAAAGAAGAGAAGAATACTGGCTAACAATTATACAGTTTGGATCTGAGTTATATATGTAAGCAATTTTTTGTAGCTTCTTTCCGCTCTCCTTTACTGGCTGCCCAATGTCAAAACAGGAGGTTCTCTTTTCTTTTGCAGTAATCATCTCTGACATGCTGTTGGCAACATTATCCTCCAGGTTCTTTCTGTTGTCTTCTAGGAGACATTTTCCCTGTGGGGGAGGAAAAAAAGCATTCTGTCTTTAAACAAGGAATTAAAAAAGCAAAGCTGGAAGATACTTGTTGGAATTTAGTGCCCTGACTCTTGCGCGCCTGTTAAAAGTAAAGTTTTATTTTACCAGTGCACAGAGGACTGTTTAAAAGGGTTATGTATACTTAGCCTTTTATTTCCTTTAACATAGTGTTAGTAAGATTAAAACAGGGTTTTCTAATAGTGCTATAAAGAGGAAAAATGCTCGGAGTGTTCGAAAGGATACAATACATGGTCCTGGTGATGATGTTGTCTGAAGCAATCCAGCGTTAGTAGGGAGTGGACTGAATAAACTAAAAGGGTCTTAATTTTTTTTTTTTTTTACACAATAAATAGAGACATGGGGCAGATAATCCACAAACACACCCTTTTTTAAAAATAAACTTGGGAATCAGAATGCATGCCAGTACAAAGAAGGGACCAGTCGTCTGGGTACAACTGTCTTTTTATATTTTCATTCAAATCAATGAAAACAAATGCAAAGTACAGAAATTTCTTTCATCATAGATCAAATGACTACAGCCCAACTTAGAAATCATGTCTTAATGATTCCCTAGCACTGCTCAGTGTAATAGACCTGCACCTTTCAAAAAAGATGTAATTCTGATGGCAGAAAAGTAAGGAAACTGGTTTGCAATGGCTTCATCCTCTGTTTCCTGCATCTGTCAAGAGTAAGTATGTTAGGTTTCCCTCAGGCAAGGCACTTTACCTGGCTAAGTATTTACACAACATGTGTCAAGTTTCGTTAAAATTTGGTCAAATTAAGTTAAAAATCATACATGGTTGAGAGAAACAGACATTGATACAGAGGATAATCAGATCACCATTTTTTTTTAAGGAAATAAGATTAAAACTCTGAAATTACAAACTGTTTCCATTTAGGAGATAGAAGAAAAAGAGAAGTGTAAGACTGTAGTAGACAAATCCTGGTTCCACAGAACCTGAGAGAAATTTTGTTTTATGTTTTTAGTATTGCTATAACCTAGGCCTTATTCCTCTAAATTTTCTCCAAGCAAACCATCCCTCCTAAAACCAGAGGTTTTTCATGTGTCAGGATCATAGGGTCGGTCTCCAGAAGTCTAATGTCCACATTATGTTTGTGTTTGACAGAAAGGATTTCAGTTTCCTTATTGCATCGTTGTGCTTTTGTGAACTTCCTGTGAACAGTAGAGCTAAGGTGGCTATGAATATTCATTTGCACTTTGTGTCTTTCTACTGTAGTTGTATACCCTTATTTACAAAACATATTGACAATACAGTGAAGAATGATGTATTTACAAAAAAAATCACTAAGTAACATAAAAAAAATGTTCTACAGAATTCTTTTTATAGAGGATAAGTGACTGTGTTTTAGCATTTATCATTAAATAAATATGCAGCATCCCAAACATATATGTCTTGATGTTCTTATGTGCACACATGGTTATATGCAATAACAAATATTTTACTCTACCAAAAGGAACCCTGTCCTGGTTTCGGCTGGGATAGGGTTAAATTTCTTGCTAGTGCTGTGTTTTGGATTTAGTATGAGGAGAATGTTGATAACACACTGATGTTTTCAGTTGTTGCTAAGTACCCTGCTAGTCCAAGGACAGCTCCCATGCTTACTGACTGAGCTAGGTACACAAGATGGGAGGGAACATCATCAGGACAGCCAGCTCAGCTGGCTAATGGGGTATTCCATACCATGTGACGTCATGCTCAGTATATGAATGGTAGGCGTGATCCAGGAAGTACCGATCACTACCTGGTTATCGGTCAGCGCGGGTGGTGAGCAATTGCATTGTGCATCACTTATTTTGTATATTTTATCATTATCATTATTATTCTCCCTTTTCTGTTTTATTAAACTGTCTTTATCTCAACTCACGAGTTTTTCTCACTCTTACCCTCCCGATTCTCTCCCCGTCCCACTGGGGGGGCGGGGAGTGAGTGAGCGGCTGCGTGGTATTTGGCTGCCTGCCAGGTTAAACCACGACAAACCCGAAAAACCAACCCAGCTTGAAAGAAGTCAGATAGTCTTATTAAGGGTATAACTACAGTTACAGGCAGTGTTCTCTTCAGAAGAAAACAAAAAAGGAGAAAAAACCTCAGATATTAAAGTTGGTATTAAGCTTTTCACCTTATGAATAACATATGTGAATGCTAATTGTTCATCATGCTGTAAACCAGTAGAAGATGAGTCCAATCTCATCCCTGCAAAGGAAATCTTTGTGGTGGAAAAATCATTGTAGGGTAGAAAGACGATCTGGAATGATGTCACCTCTATAGGGGCAAGTCGTGCAGTGTCATTCACAGTCACTGCTACTTTTAATGCCTATGACACTCCAGTTTGTAAGTTCACAGAAAAACAACCATTCTGTACCACATTTTTGGAAAAAGGGCCACAGACTTTGAACGCGGAACAGGTGCAATGCAAATTCACAGAGCACAGCTGAATGATTCCAAGGCAAGTAATAATCTGAAGTGCTTGAGATCCTGCAGCCTGCTTCTTAAATACGCATATGCATCCCTATCAGAAATGGACAAAGTACCTGTCGGCTGCTCCCATCTTCCTCTGAACCAACTCCGTTAGCAGTCGGCAAATTCCAGAGAGGTACGGTGACAGAGGTATGCGTTAGAAGAGATCCGAAGGACAAGAAGGTAGTGGACTTGCAGTTTGGGAAGAGCGCCCTGTGCCTAAGGGGAAGAAGGTGCGGAGACATTTCAGTGAGAGGCAAATGAGGCCAGCATCGTTAGATGAGGGATGATGCCATAATAACCTCCTCAGCACACTTGGGGGTAATTCTGTCAGTGACTGGCCCTGTCCTCATTGTTTGTCATTAAATCTTCTGACCAAACAGCTCCTCCCAGCTGGTTACAATGAACTGGGAATAATGAAATGGTCACCGGGCACCTCATTTGCATCCACCGTACTGCCCTTCTCACAGCAATACACTGGTCAGACATTGTTTCTGTCATATCACAGCTATTCTCATCTTCTACTAAATGAGATGCAGATAAGTGTAAGTGTTTCACACTTTTAAATTTTCCAAGCTTCATGCACTTTTACCTGGTTATAGCCACTTTGGTTCTCCGCAGTTCTTTCTGAAAGTTGCAGGATAGAGAAAGAAGTAAAAGAAGTAATCAATTCTGCTGCCTGATGAAAAATCAAATATAGAATTCCAGCATGTTAGGGCAACTTAGCCTAGGTTTTATATTTCATTATCTAGGAAACTCTGTGGGTTTTGTATATTCCCTTAAATGTTTCACCAATGAGAAACACTTTTAAATAGCACATAGTAAAAATTAAGTCCATGTCATTTTTTTACTATTGCAGATTTCATTATGAAACATCTCAAGATTAAATTTATTCCAATAATCATTACAATGATGAAAAAATTCCTTGCTTCAATAATTGATTTATGCTTCATTTAAATGTACAGAGTAGTTTCAATATCATTTCTTATTAGCTCTAATGACAAATTTTAAAATAGCAGGGCTCTGAAATAAAGATGAAAATTTGCCATACAAGTTATTACATTTAAATGGACTTAATATTTAATATTTAAAAAATCATTTGATGTAAATAGCCATCATGAATCACTGCAAATATGCTTAGATGTAATTAAACTTTTTCTTTACCCATATCTAGTTGCTTCATAATAAATTATTGTCTTCCTCTTTTTATTTTTTTTTGAATCTTCAAGAATTTGAACTGGAAAAGCCACAGTTTTCTTCTGACATATCAGCATTGCTTATTCAGATTTTTGTTACTGTATTGGTCAAGAAATTAGATGCCATGTCATACATATTTGCTTGTGTTATGTATATGCTATTATTTTATACATAATGCGAGTATTAGCTCCCTGTTTGGAAGTTATATGCATGCTATACTATGTATTCCACTATAAAAGAAAGACAAATAGAACATAAAGACGTCACTTGGCAGAAACCTGTGACACTTCTAAAGTGTTTTGAAGTACAATGGCAGAAATTAAAAAAAAAATCTCTTTGGCCCCATTCCGTAATTTGTTTTCCCTTCATATGAGATTTAAAGGGAAACGTTATCCAAGACAGGAACCTACAGGCATGGCCAGAAGGCAGCTCACTGTCTTTTGAGACACCTGATGTGGCTGCTGTATGCTGACCACAATACTCCCCGTTCAAGTCACAGCTGCTGTAATGCACAGGATGTCTGTATGCTGAATTTACACAGTACATTTTGGATGCTAAATAATAAACCATGGCATTTGGTAGGTACTTTACTAGAGCAGTAGTCCCAGCAATTACTCACCTGTTTAAGCTTAGAGAAACACAAAGGTATTTCAGTGACAAAAATTTTGTGACAGTACCCATCCATTGACAGAGCTGGTCTGATGTCATCAGTAGAAAGCGCATTTTTAGAGAAATTATTCATGTGTTAGCGATGCTGTAGCTTTATTTCCAGCTCTTTAAGAAAATTGTATTAGTTCCATGCAAATCCTTAACTGAGAGTGTGACATTGTTCTAGCCTGACACTTAATTTCTTTAATATTTAGCCCATAATTTTTATATGAAGCGTCTAAAAGTAATGCAAGTAACAGGGTAATAATTGGGAATGATACACCTGAAATCATTGCACTAAACCAGAAACAGGCTCCAGAGATTTTTGAGGAAGAAAACCACTGGCATTTGAATACATAAACTGTTGAAAATTTAGTTGCTTTTAGAAAGTAAATTTTCTCAATTCTAAGCAGAGATGGCTTCATTAAATGTTTTCTGCTTAAAAAACATAACAAAAAGATTTAAAAAGTAAATGGGAAGTTATACTGGAGTTCCACCGGGATCTGAAACCTGTTCTGCTCAATACAGATGATTTGGGAAAGGGGATGAATAATGTGGTGGCAATTTTCCTGATGATACTAGGTCATTAGTAGTTAATATTAGTGCTGACTGAAGAACTGCAAAGAAATTCCTAAGACTGAGTGACTGGGTAATAAAATGGCAAATGAAATCCAGTGTCAGTAAATGTAAAATGATGTACCTGGGGAAAAAACAATCCGAACTTCACAAATAGGATTGATGGTCCCTGTCTGACCATTACCACTGAAGAACAAGATCTCAAGGTTATAACAGATAGTTCTAACTCAAAGATTGCAATCATCTCTGTGCTCAGGAGTCAAACTTAGTATTAGGAATTATTAGGAAGAAAATGTATAACAAACCAGTGTAAATCCATTTTTGCGTCTGTATTCCATAGGCAGCTGTCATCCCTTCCTTCATAGCAGTGTATAAGGCACAACTGAAAAAGAATAAAGGAAGAGTTGGGAGCGTGATCAAGGGTGTGGAATGGCTTCCCTATGCAGGACGTCTTAATAAACTGGGACTCTTCAGTGTGGAAGAAAGAAAATCTATAGACTGATGTAAGTGTGATATAGACTGAACAGAAGTATGATAGAGAGCACCATGGAAGGGGAGAAGAGGAGAGAGTGTACTTTCTCACACCCAGTACAAGAAATAGGGGCACCAAGTGAATCTAGCAGGTGGCACGTTGAGAATAAGCACAAGGGGACCGTTGCCCCACCTGTACCGCAGCTCCACTCCTTGGTACAGGCCCTTGTGGATGCTAGAAGTTTACCTGGGGTCAGGACGAAATTGGGCATGCGATGCTTGCTTAGGAAGTCTCTGAGGCAGAAATAGTTGATAGCTGGGATAGTTTTCTAAGCAAATGTGCTTTTTTCTTATGTATTTTCTTGTACTATTTCTTTGACATCTCTTTTAGGCCACTGTCAGAAGCAGGATACTGGCTAGACAGATGGACCTATGGTTTGACCCTATGTGTCTGTTCTTCGCTACCAGTGCTCATTTACAGTATTAGAAATGCTTTGGTACGACCTGGGATTTTTTTTTTTTTACCGTTTGTGAAGAATTTCTTTATAAGAGATAAGCATTTGCTTCTATATTTATTTTAGATTTTTCTTTGCAGAAAAATATTAGCAGTATTTTTCCTTGATCAAAAGTGAAAACATCAGGGTTTATATGTTTGTTTTCTTGTGCAACAGGTCTAACTTCAGCAATAATATCAGCAGAAATTTGCATTTGGTGTAATTTACTTTAGAGAAAAGTAGTTCAATGAGAAAGATAGAGCTTCTTTGAAAAATATGACTGATCAGTAGAGATGTAGACCACTTTCTTTCTAAAGAATTGTTTTGAAAATTATGTGTGGCTACTTTTACTCAGATACTGCCTGTCATGCTTATATTTTTTTGCAGTGACTTTCACTTGCCATAACAACAGAAGTTTAACAAACAGTATTTATGTGCTGCAGGCATAGAAGTGTACATAAACATAAAAGAAAGTAACAGAATGCAGGTTGCCAATCACATCATTCAGTTCTCCCCAAACCTTCCAGATAGTTTTACTTTGCTAAAAGTTTCTTTCTTTTGTAGCTTTCCAAATTTTGGAGAATCTATATTTTCTGTGAGGGAAGTTAGTTGTTTTCCACATGGAAAACCCAACCAAAGAAAAGATTTCTCTCTTAAAAGCATGTACGTAGCTTATACCTATATTGCAAGTAACCGTTTTTGGTGTCTGTTAATACCCTCAAGAGTTGTACTGCTTTAAGGAAAAAAAAAGTTAAAAGCCAATTTTAACCATTTAATGTTCCTGATTCCAGGCCATTGAAGTAAGTGGGTTCGAGAATGGGCTGGAGAATTACACATGTGAATACATCTGTCAAGCTAGCTAGTTATAAAATACTTGCACCTTTTTCATAAAGGTTTCATCAGCACAAGCAGCATACATATTGTGCCTTGAGCATTTGCTTCTCAGAAACACAGAAAGAGAAGTTGGAGATGTGGAGTTTAGCCATAAGAAATAAGCGTTTTAAAATTCCCTTTATGTAGATGAGAAGTATTTCTGGCCTGGCAGCTCTCTAACAAAAACTAACAAATGGAAGATAATCATGGGCGAAACACAAGAAAAAAGTCAACCTAAGATAAAATGATATAAACTGACAAGAAGCACAGGGGAACAGTAATGTGTATTGGAGAAAGGCATATATTAAAGCATGTACGATAAATTCTGGAAAAACTTGAAATAATATACCTGTTGTAGGGGCTTATTAAAACCAAGTCACCTCAAAATACTAAATTTGTCCATGTCCTAAGCTGGCCTTTATACTTCAGTCTTTAAAAAAATACAGTATTGCATTTATGTTGAATTTGTATATGTGTCCATGATTTTGTCCATAACTTTGCTAATATAATCATCTTAACAATTTGTCACATTTAAGCGTTAATTTGAAGTTAGCACTAACTATTATTCCAAAGCAAGCATTCCAAATATACTTTCCTTTCAAACCCGACAGTCTTAAAGGTATGTATGTGCTGCGTAGCTAACGGAACAAACCAAAATCTTTTGTCACTTTCTAAGTTTCTGATTTCTGATTAAAATTATAGTATGTTCATCTAATTGCCTTAATAATCGTCTTTGACAATTACATTATGTTAAGTTTTCAAAACACAGTCATCCAAGCTTTATGCAGAAATCATGCGGAATCTATGGTTTCTTGTGTTTTTGGAGCAGAAACAGCTAAATCTCTTTGATTTAACTCAGTTTCACTTTTTTTCTGTTAAAAGGAAAGAAAAATGAAATACCGTGGAATGTTTGTGTTGAACCTGAGCACTGATACAAGATTTAAACAATCTAGCATATGAACTTTGAGATTATCCATATAAATAACAGAATGTTAAATTAAAGCAAGGGCTAAAAATATGTTAACTTATAAATTAAGTTGATCATTTAAGGTTCACCATGCCTGAACATAAAGAAGTTTAGCAGCATATGGTAAGGTAATCATTTTATGCCATATATTTTATTAAGATGGTGTAACTGTTAAAACATATTTCAAATGCAATATATATTTTTGGCATGATAAAATAATTTGAAAGATGTCAACTTGAATCACACAACAGTGATTATTTACTAATGTAAGATAGCGTCACTTTGATTCTAATAAGAAAATGCCTGGCCTGAAGTCACACCTTCATATGCATCTAACGGTGCTCTCATTTTATCATATTTTAAAAATCCACACCTCATATTTTCTGTTCCCTTATATGGATGGTGCTAATGACACACATAGTAAACCTTCTATTAGCTTTGTACTTCAATAGGATTTGTTTAATTTCAGCTGTCAAACAATATGGAGAAAAAAAAATCCACTTTTTTGATAACCCCAGGATTTAAAATGCATTATCAGTACGACAGCAGTAAATGTTTTCCAAACAATCTTATTTATGGGCCGTGTTCTTTCTTGGTGTATATACAAATCTGAGCAGCATGTGAAATCCCTCATTTGTTTGCCATAAATTGTGCATGTTACTGATGTAAGATTTATTATGTAAGAGTGGTTGAGTAACCCAGCATTGGTACCATGGATATGCAACGTTTTACCTCCAGCTCCCTTGCTGAGATCTGGCTGGAGTTGGTGCTATCCAAGAGGCATTACCGGCTGATGACTGTTCAGTAGTCAATTCTGTATAAATAATAATACAAATATAAATATTATCAAAATGTATATGCTGGTCCATCTTCTAATGGAGACATACTTTAAATATATTACATGCGCGTATGTAAAGCCAGCAATGAGAAGCGACTTCTCATCCCTAGAACGGATGACTTAAATTCTGCTCCAAGGGCTGGGCGCTGCAGAAAGCCACTGTTGCTCTTTGTACTGTAACTCTGAGAATGAAGAAGTGCTGTTTCCACCGATGTGTCCATCAGGCACTTCTCTGGGACTACCGACAATTTTTTCATATTCATATAAATTTACTTTAGCTTTTCCTACAAACAGGAAATTTCTGTGAAAATTAGTCACTGAAATGTCCCCATTCTCTCCCAATACGTTTTGCACCTCTGCTCCCCATTTACAGAACACATGGCTGTTTTATGCTTTGATTGTCCTATTCAGCTCTATTGAACAGAGAACTTTGTGCAATCTCTGACTGCAGCATGAATTCTGAAAAAATATTATCAATCCTTTAGCATAGGCACAATGTACAAAAATAATATTTTAGTACTCTTGATTTGCCTTTTTAATGTTACATGATATTTCTTCTTATGGTATTTACAAAATCCTCACTATGACTGTGCCTGAGAATCTGGTATTACACTAATATCACATAATAAATGTAATTATTTTTTTTTAAGTTGGAAAAATTATTTCTCATTAATATATTAGCAAAATCAGACAGTCTGACATCCATGCTTCTTACGATTTTACCAGAGCAATATGCTAATATTGGAGGATTGTGAGGTTTTTTTCTAAATAGTAAAGTCCATCTGTCTTTACCCTACAAAGACATTCAATAGTGAGAAAACGAGATTTTTCCAACTGCATATGCCTGGTTCAGAGGAGGCTGCAAAGACATTTTGAATGCATCCTCTGTTCCATTAGAGTAACTGAGTACTTGTAAAAACATTTTCTAGGCTTTCCCTTTTTGAACGTGAAGAAATTGTAGATACGTGGCAGTAGTTCTGCAGCTTTGTAAAGGATCGATATAGTTTCTGATGCAGGACCAGGCCCTAAAGGCAGCTCTCAAGTACAAATCCCCAACTGCACTATGGAGCCTTTCTGCATAAAAGACCGTACATCGTTACTCATAGAGTGGCTACACTCAGGTCTGCTTTAAGCTATAGAAAAGCCCGTCAGGAGCCAGGGTCCCAAAGTAGCAATATGAGTTTTACATAGACCTTTTGTATTCATTTCATATTTATCTTTTGTGCTTTTTGTACTCATTTCATATTTAACTTTAAATATACATATAAATCCCACTGAATCAAGTTTGTTTTGAACAGGAGTGGATTTAAACCTAAGTTTGATGTTTTCCTGAGGTGGTAGATATGTTTCCAAACATTTTCTGAGCCTTGTTACTTTTAGCTGTTTTACCGTTCATCTAACAGAAATGCTGACTCCTAAGGGCTAAGCGAATGCATGGGGCATTGGATACAACTATTTGAAATTCCAGGCTGGGAAAAGCGGTGGCTGCTCTGGTGTGTCAACGGAAGTGCCAAGGCTGCTCTGCCGGGACGGCCGCACTGTCACCACCAGGAATGGCGCATTCCTCGGGCTCTTTGGCTTTGTGTCTGCTCAGCCATATTAAAAAATCGTACCTCCAGCCTTCACCATGTTTGAAGAAACTGCCTATTTCTAATGTTACAGGCTTCTGATTGACTGCAACCAAAGAGAAAGAAGCAGGGCAGCTGTCACTCCATCCTGAATTCGAACTAATAATGTGTATTGTACAAAGAGATTGCAGACGTTGTGAGGTGATACCCCACGCAACCTTCCGCTTGTTCTCATCTGGTTTTCTCTTTTTGACTGAAACGCAAACTAGCCTTTTCAAGCTCATGCTTCCTGCAAAAATGTGGAAAACTTATACATAATATTTTTCCTTGCACTTGAAAAATGTGTTCTAAAGGTTGGTTTCATCAAGTAGATTTAATAATTCTGGATAGAAGAGCATGTTCATGACAGGTCTGTATTTTCTTGGACATATTGCATTTGATTCTAAGTGCAGTTTTCAGCTTTTTTAAATGGAATTTTGTGGGGTTTGAGCGTTTGTTTTTCATTATGTTAAACATAGAGCATCCATATGTTGCTTTCCTTTGGAATCTTTAAGAAAACATACAGTCATTTAAATATGGACTATTTTATCTCTGCAGTCATAAAATTCCTGTAGAAGAAGACTTCTGCCTTATATGACATATTTTCCTCCCTCGGTTGTTGCAAATGTGTGTTCTAATTCCTTTTCTTCATCATACCTCGTATGACAAAGTTGCTGCAGGTAAGTGAACGTGCGTAGGATATGAAACAGGTTCTTCACTCTTATGATATGCTCTATAACTCAAAACCTTGACCAAGGTGCTCAAGTCATATCTCTGGTTCATGACCTTCAGGTTGGTAGAGCACAATAGGAAGTATAATAGCTGGCTTCCATGGTGTAATCTTTATTGTAAGAATAATACATGAGATCTTATATGCTTCTATCAGTTGCAAATGTTCTTGTAGCTCATTGTACAATATGTCAGATGAAATGGATTTCATGATCTTTTGTATAATGCATACGTTCCAATAGTAATTTCAAACCTAATTTATTTCCTTAGAAATTCATTCATCTTTTGGGTGCCATTTTTAACCATCTTAATTTGCTATTATACAAGCACAGGGGTAAATTCTTTGCTCACATACACAGGTCCCACTCCCATTGGATTTCGTACAAGATTTACAGTATCTAAGGGGAAAATTTAGCTTAGGAGTATTTTTATTTTGTCACTATCATACAAGCCCTTTTTCTGTTCAAAACCTAGTAGTTATTTGGCAGTTGTGTGTCATTTCAGTCTTGCTGCCGTAACTAGAAATGCTTTTAAAGATATCATTTTTTCCAGATAATGTACCTCTGTAAACACCAAAGTTGACTTTGTGTTTTTCAAAATACATGCATAAGTTATTGGGAGTTTTAACATTAGCTGCAAGCGTGTCACTGAAAATAGTTATTGCATTCTTCCTTTTCTTTACTGTAGTGGTCGTTGGTGGATGATGGGTGTAGAAAGTGAGGAAAAAGGAACTTGCCACATTTCATTGGCTGCAAATTGCAAAGAGCTCCTAAAACCACGGGCACGGTTGTTCTTACGCTTTTGCTTTTAATAGGAAAAATAAGAGAATAGGGGATTAAGGTAGCCAAAAGAGCTTTTAAAAAGTATGTTTCATCGGGAAGAGTGGCATCTTGGCAAGAACAAACATATTAAGCTGCAGGGCATTGTTAAGTAGAATAAATTTTTTGGCCAAGGGCAATGTAGAAAATGACAGTGCTGGAAATTCCTTTTTTCCCTTGGAAGAGAGTTTTTTTCAGAGAGCAATATAATTGGCAACTTTAAACACCTCTTACATACAGTAGGATGAGTTTATCCATTTGTTCTGGAAACTACACAGTAATATTTCAGGCTTAGCCCTCTCTCTTACTAAGGAAGCATAGGCTGAGTATGTTTCTAAGGTTTAAGAGTCGCAGTGCAATTGCCTTCCCTTAGATGATGAAGTAGTGTCTGTAATTCATATCTACAGTTTTATGCTCCACATTCTCTATAATATTTTAGGGTTTTTATTTGTCAATATGGTATATGAAAGTCCATCTAAGACATGGCATAATTACCTCTAGAAATCTGTTTGGGTCATAATGGGGAATGAAATAATTTTAAAAATCAAGAAAATAATTAAAGAGGTTTTGTTTTGTTTTGTTTTGTTTTCATCCTAAGGTGTAAGGCAACCAGTACTTTGGATACTGAAGAATAGTTTCCTCTATCTTTCTGGAAACTCCAGTAGAGAAAAAAATGCCAGAAAGTTCTTCAGAAATAATTGCTAATTCAGGATTTTAGAAGAGTACACAGGTTTAAAAAACCCCACATAATAAAATAGGCCTAAAAAATCTAGTAAGTATTAATCTTTGCCCAGATGTCAAGTAGGAAAAATTATACAAAGTGGGAAAATAAAAGTCCAAAACACACCTAAAGAGAAGTATAACCTGTAACAAAAGGTGAGTGACGCCCGCGAGCACCAGCTTATAAAAGCATTGGTTCCCCAGTCCATTGGAGTCTCTCTCTCACAAATACAGAAATAATTTCTTTAATCTCAGACTTGAAATATTTTATACTTTAAAATATTGATTCACATGAAGTCCATCCAAGAGGATGGTGACATTGCTCAGCAAATGTTAGTACTGGTGCCTGAACCGTAGATATCTATCAGAAGGTTTCCTGGCTGAAGTTGGCAAGTAATAAATGCCAGCTGCAAGAGTTTATAGATAGACATTGGTAGTCAGTCTGGACGAGGTATCGACTGGGACAGCCCTACAAATTGCTATACCTGGTGGAGACAAATGAGGGAACCAGTTGTTGATATACCCCATGACATATACATATGAGAAGACGGTCAGGAACATGGGTGGCAGAATTAGATATACAGAAGCAGGTTTGTTCCCAGTGCAGTGCTTAAGTGCTATGTAAATTTTAGTATTTCTGCCTTGATGGTATAATAATGGGTACGCTTCTTTTAGTAAACTGCATTAGCATCTGTTCACACAGTTTCCTGGTAAAGAAATCAATGCAATTTAAGAAGGCTCAGAATTATTTTGCTTATCCTTGTTTTAGCACTTGGGTATACAGGTGTTAATAATATCTGGAATCCTAGAAAACATAAGCAGTCTTGTATACGTCACCATAATTTTTTTCAGCTTGTGAGCTGACTACGTTCTCAGCTATCCCTGTCTTTTTAGTGTCTGAAGATGTGAAGGTGCGTATGATAGTACTATTCATTTGTTCATATTTTTCACAGTTTAAGTAAATTGAAACTATATCTTGAGTCATAGCATAGTCAATCAAAGAGCGAACTGTGACAAGTTTTTTTTCCAGCTGGACACTTTGTGCATCTCTGCAGCCTTCTATTTTGTATTAGCACAGTCTGAACAGATTATTTGGATGTATAACCACAGTTAACTGCTCCTTCCTTGAGTCTCTACTCTGTGATCATTGTTCTGTGTATTTGCGAGTGGACAACTCTGCTATGCGGATTCTTCTTAAGTTTGACAAGTAAGCAGCTAAATTCACCTGTTACAGACATCCTGCTGACGTGAATTTGTCTTTGTCTTTACCAGTTACCAATGTCTCTTGAATCTTTACAGCTTTTGGACTCAAAGGATACAGGAAAACATCCTGTTCAGTTTGCCTGAATTCTGCTCACACATGCGCATTTATAGGGAGTGAAAAAGGAAGGACAACTTCCATTATACATACATGAAGTGTTTCGGTTTGCCAATATGTTTTGGAATATTTCCCAAACTGGAAATCTCAGTGTTCACCACGATCCTTAAATAAAATAAGGAATTATTTTGACAATTTCACTGCTGTCTAGTATGAGTTCCTGTCATTGGCATTACTATTACAGATCACAGATTAAGCTGTTCTCTGCATATACCTAAATAAGAACAACAAATGGTGGTAAATGAAAATTGTGACGTCCCTTTATAAGAATACATGATACCCAAGGAAAAAAAAAACCACACACACACACACCGCCCCCACCCCCCACCCTCCCAGCACCCATCCACATCTTTAATACTCAGAATCCTGTTTAGGCAGATAACTAAAAAAAATAGCAAGATGTAATCTTAAACACTACATCTCTGGAGCTATGTTTCTGAAAACGACCAGTATAATTCAGTGATCCACATACACGGTTACCTATACTGATAAGGTGAAACTGTTAGAATGTCATGTTATAGACAATGAATGGGGCTTTGTCAAATTTATCTTTTTCCAGCAAAGCTGTTCTGCTGGCTGTGTCTGCCCATGTATAAAATACCAGCAAAGCCATGTCATTGGATTATATTCAATTTTTGTTTTACTTTTCAGTGCATCTGCATGGCATAATTGGGCAGTACTCGTTTGCTGTGCCTCACATTCCTCTTCCTGATGGCAATGGTTCATCACCAGCTGCTGCACAGCTACAATTGCCTTCCTCTCAGCACTGTTTACTTTTGATTCTTCCTGAATGTGGTACATTTTGTTTTATGTCGTGTCATTGTTGTTATACTTACATAATGTACTTAAGTATTGTTTAGATTGACACAGTGTTAGTGCTAAAATTGAAAATAAAATGTCATTATTGGCAAGAACAGCTGTTTTCATGCACATCATTTTCTGAGCTTCAGTTTATTAATCAGGCTAAGCAGGAGTTTTGTACAAATGCTAGTATTTTTTCTTGAAGTACTCTATGGACTTTAGATTTCCATCATAACAGAATTGAATAGTATAATGTAGCAGAAATGTTTGATGTGATTAAAAACTGTTTATTCTGGGTTTGTAATTGATTTAATTGTAACATCTAGAGGGCTGCAATTTTGAAAAGTTTCAGCCCTGATTGCCTATTATTCACATGACAACGCTGAAATAAAATGACACTATAGTAAATGAAAACATAACAAATAACCCCAGTGGTTCAATAACGTTTTGAAAGAAAATCAGTAGATGTTCTGCAGAAATCACCTACAGGAACAGCAGAAAGAAAAGCCCATGTTTTAAATCAGCTTTTGTAAAAACCTGCTAAAAACTGACTATCACAGAAACTATCATAATGTTACTCATCCAGTAAACTTGTTTTGATTGTCTTCAACAGTATTAAATAATACCTGTTTGTGAAGTGCAATCAAACATTGGGAAAAAAGACTTATTATCTATGCTGAAACAAAAAGGCTGCATATCCCTACCTCTCCCCCCAACCTTGACTACCCTCCATGTAAAAGTCAAATGTGTAATTCATCAAATTCACTGGGAATTTAGGAGTGCTTAGATTCTGAACCTGAAAAATTTTTTGGCTGGTCCTTGATCCCACACAAAGCCTGGGTGGTTTTAATTGGCTTTGCGCAATATCCGGAAGTTCTTCTTATGAACCGAGTATACAGCATAGGAAAGCCCGGGATGCAGTACATTTCAACACTGCCTCATTAATTGTGTCACGCACAGTATGCCCCTGTTAATTCCTGTAAAGAGAAAAACAAGATTCAAATTATTAACAATACAAATGATGATTATTTACTAGCCTTGTTCCTCTGAGAACAAAAAAAAATCATCTTAGGTGTTTCATATATTACTATGAATATTAATGTCATGTTTTAAGTTAGTGGACTGACATTTCTTGCAAGTATTTTTCTTTTCCTTGGTGGGCATCGGTAATGTACTCTACATTTTGTGACGAAATAGTAGGAAAATGTTACAATTGCTTAACTTCTAGTGTTATGTGTTATTACATACATTTCTGTTTACACATGAAGGACCTAAATTTAAATTCTGAAATTCAAACATTCAAATTTAAGCCGTTAGGCAATATCCATTCTTTCCTCTGTTGTTTCTCCGCTGTAATAGTAATAAGCCTTTTGTGTGTACTTGGGCTTTATGTAATTGAGCTGTAACATATATAAAGCCCAGTAAACTCCATTGGCACATTATGCTGGGATAGGCCTTGAACTTGCATAGTTATTGATTTTACATAGTTCCTGGGTGCTTTCTCTGTAATTGTTAAGATCACATAAAAGCTTTGTATACTTTGCTTTTTTTTTTTTTTCCTAATTTTATTGACTTACAAGCAATTCTGATTTTCACCAATGGTTAGAATCAGCTTAATATTTTTCAGAGTTGTTTAGATGACTATGACTGGATCTTTGAGAATGTGTGGGTTTCTTGAACATTACTACATGTAGTCAACCTAATCTTCAAAAAGAAAATAATTTTGCAGACTGTTTTTAATTGACATTAAGAGGTGGTGTGTTAGATTTTTTTTACTTGACTAATTCGGTTAAATATTTACTGGAAAAAAATTTAAAAATGCTTCACAGATGACACTGGATTAAACATTTGCTGTTGTTTCATCAGTGTTAAATGATTTGTGTAGCTGTTTCATTGAGCAGGTCTAATTCTTTCGCTCTTTGGAACAAGCACTTAAAAATTTAGAGCAACGTTGTTCTTTCATTGAGAGGTATTTTGCAATCTTTAATGGCAAAAAAGAGCCATTAGATCTCCATATCACCCAAAAAGGAGGCAAAATGTATCTCTAAACAGATTTCCTCTGTACATAAGCAATATAGATTCAGTATTTATTTTTTAATGTTTACCGATGTGGTTTAAAGTATTTAAGAGTTAAAAGGAAAGACAGAGAACTGTCAAGGAAATTGAGACTAAAGCCACTCTGCTTTGTTTCTGTAATGATTATTCTGAAAGGGAATTGTTGCTGGAATAGTAATATTTCCAAGGGAAGGGCAATTGGTCAGAAAGACGGGAGCACAAAAATGTTCGTTGAAGTGAAAGTGGCACATTGCTACGTATACTCTGCAGTCTCAAATCACAAATGGGAGATTACAATTACAGGAAGAAGTATAACAGAATGTAAGATTTAACAAATTCCTTTGAAAATGTGATCTTTAGTACCATAAACCATGTGTGACTAATTTTGAACTCATCTTATTTTGTTTTGAGAGCCTCTGAATAAAACAGAATATCCTGTTATGTCACTATGCATTCAGCTATGCATTGCCAAGAACATAAACCATATTTGCTTTAGCATTCCTGATTAAAGGTTAAGTGGATCTTATGGAGTTTTTGAACACTTGAAAATGTTCAGAAACAGAGGGATCCATTGTCGTATTGTATCAGAGAACAAGAGATGGTCTAATCAAATATGATCCTATCCTATGGACATAAACATTCCTTTGCACACTGTACAGAAGACTTACTATATATGACCTGTTACAAGTTTCTGATTATCATCTTACCCTTTTTTTTTTTTGTGTGTACCCTAGAGTAAGATCACCTGCTCATTTGCACTGTTTATTAATTTATGTAATGAAGGGCTCATGTCATAAAGAAGAAAATACCCCCTCCTTCTGCAGAGGAATGATAGGCCACCAGAATGCCTTATTGTACAAAAAGTACCTGTCACATGATTTTGGTAACCCCACTTTAAGGCGTCCTTCTCAGCTGGTCGTTGCCTTCAACAGAATCTGACAATGAAGTTGGTATCTGGGCTGGTGCTCACAGCAGAGAAAGTGTAAGGAACTGACATTGGAGATGCTTCTTCTGCAAGATCTGTGGCCTTTCCTGGTAGCACTAAGCCTGGCCAAAACCTGCATAGGTAGTTTTTTCTGCCTAAACTGTTTCTTGAAGACCTGAGACTTTAGTCTCTCTGTGTAACGTTTTCTGTGCCTTCTGACCGTGACAGTTAACTTTGAATCCTTCAAATGTGTCTGAAATTTTTTTTCTTGTTAGAAACAAAAGATTTGTGGCAGAAACAGAAGACAATCAAAATGGCCTAGAAGAATGAGTGTCCTTTTCTTTCACAAAGTATGCCACACTGTGCTTACTGCTGTACGCAAAGGGAAGGTGAATTATTATACTGAGAACGGAGTGAGCTACTTAATCACAGGTGTGGTCTAGTGTAGCCTTTGGGGTGTCATTTCCATTCTTTTAGGAAGTTCTACAATAATCTAAACAGGTGATAATAGGTCTTACTAAATAACATTTAGAGAGTGTTCTATAAGAATAACATGTTGTTAAGCTGGCCTTGTAGGTCTAGAAGCCTACTTCCTAGCCTGTCTGCAGGATCAGAATGTGAACTGGTGCTCTTTAGAAAAGGGGATGGAAGGCAGTTCCCAGTTTCTGGGAGGCTATTTCAAGTGAGCACTGTTGGTTTTTCTTCCTTGCTCTTTCTCAGTATGACAGGCTTTATACCATATCAAGAGTCACTATCTCTTTAACTGATACTGGGCGTAAATCCTCTGGAGGCTATTTAAAAAAAAACATCTTGAGATCTTCCTGAACCATGGAGGAGAAGACACAGGGCTAGAGAAAATACAGAGCTAAAGGGATGTTCAAAAATGTTAATGGATGTGACCTTTGATTTAAGGTAGAGAAATCTTTTAGGACTCAGTGCTGCCTGAAGAGGCATAGAACAGAAATATACCTTTTTGTACTCTCTGTACATGGCATCAAAGAAATATTCGAATTCATCTCCAATTTATTTTTTCCAGAGTGACTGGCAAGAAATTTTGGCTGAGATTAAAGGGCGTAACAATGAAGGAGTTATTTGATTATTTAAAATTGGCACAAATAGCATTCGGATGTCATTTTGCCAGAAAATTTACTTGTGTAACTAGAAATGCAGTACAACTAAAAAAGGGGACAGTAACTGCTTGTTATCAGTGAAATAAGGCAAGCATTTAAATCTTTATCAATGTTTTTGTGTTCATATGAGTTTTAACAGTATGGGAATGACACTGGCACTGCTAATGCTGAAATTTAGACTTGCAGAATTTCTTTACTATGGTTTATTCTCCACCTACACACTGAAGTTCCAGACACTTGCTATTAAGTTCATTGTTCTACCTAAAAGATTAATTTCATACACTGCTAATGAGATGGCCCTCGGGAAAGATGGGGAGCCTGAGCCTTGTTAACATACAATAAAATACATTTCTGCAAGATCTGCCAAAGATGAGAAACTAACAAACATGAATAAAGCCAGCTTTATTAGAACTATTTTGAAATAGTTGCATTTTGGACGTGAGATAGCTTATTCAACTTGCTAGAAGTTATCCACTACCTATTGCATCAGAAAGTAGAGAGTATCCTCAAAGTTATCTTTTCCCCCCATCCAAATGACAAGGGTTTACAGTGACAGGATAGTTCAGTGATTTGGGCATAAAAGATTTGATTCACTGTCTCTTTTATAGAGGTGCTCTCTTCCTTCTCTGGAAAGCTGGTACATAATATTTCTCCCTTTCACATGAAATAAGCACTTTTTGTATTGCAGAATGTTATGGCAATGGTTGCTATAAATACATATGCACATACACATTAGAGATGCTATACTCGGAGTAACTAACATTTCCTGATTTTTCAGAGCAAGAATCTCAAGCTGGAGGCTGAGTGAACTGAACATTTCAGTGTATAAACACTAAAGGGAACTGGGAGAAATTCTAGGGTCATTGATTAGGGACAAAATAGGAGAACACTTGGACAGGTGCAGACTGGTCAAAGACAACCAGGACATTTATAAAGGGGAAGCCATGCTTGTCAAATGCTATTAACTTGTTTGAGGAGGTGACAATGAGAGCTGACAGGGGTGAAGCAACAAACATAATCTGCTTGGACATCAAGATGGCTTTTGATACTGGTACACTGAAGACCAGATACAGGGTTAGTAAGCATCTGATGATAAAGTGACTGATAGAATGTCTTTAAAATCTCTTAGACTCAATCCTGTTGACATATCATAGCAAAAGATGCAAGAAGACGGATAAAAATGAATTTGGTAGGGATTTTTCACACTGAAAAAGAGGATGAATGAATCAGAAAGATTGTGAAGGAGGGAGACAGAAAAAGCAGAGGGGAGGGAGAGGAAAAGAACTGACCTGTTCATATATTTTGAAAGAGAAAAGTCTATGAAGATTAGTTTATGGAAGATCACTGTAGAAGAGATGAGGATAGAGACACCTGACACCTCCCTCTATATCTGTCTATATCTGCCCTTAACTTTGTTACAGACAAGAAGTGCTTGCTGGAGGGAACAGATGATTTTAAGTACATGCTGGATGTCTGCTGGGAAAGAGGCTAAGACCTTCTTGTTGAAAAGGGCAAAATTGAGGGTTTATTCCTACCTAAATCAGATTTAATTATTAAATATTAAGCAGTCCTGTGCTCGATACCTTTTTGTTGTTCCTTTTAATGGAAGATAGAACTAGAAGTGTAAAGGATTCTTGACTTCAGCTTTCTGTACAGTCATTTCTTTGGACGTGTTCACATCCTATTTTGCATGGCAGTGTTTGCTTTTCATCACTTGCCATTTGCTAAGGGAAGTAGCTAGAGTATTTAACAAACCGGTACCAACTATAATAGGTCTCAGCTGCAAAAAAGTTAGTGAAGCACTTTTTGAGACAAAATTTGTAGTTGGAGTGGATAACTATATGGAAAACCCGAGGCAATAATCAAACAATATACGTTATGAGATCTTTCCATTCAGTCATATATTCTTCATTTCCAGAATGCTGCATGAAGTTACAATACACCTTTTAGTTTTTAGATAATTGGTGCATTACAGGCATGAACAAAAATATGAATATATGTGAATAGTCGAAACGTAGTTTACTGGTGTGGAATAGCCACAGGCAAAAAGAAAAGCATCTAACGAGAAGACCTAAAACTTAACTGATAAGTTATTTTTGCTTTATTTGCTAGGCATTTTGGAATGTTTTTCAAAATTTTTGACAAAATTTGTTTCATGTCCTGTTTTAAAATTTAAAAACAAAAAGAAAAGCTTTTGCAACATATCCTTTAAATGGATTAATTCATTTTATTGTTTTTACATTTAAAAGCTTATCTAGCTCAAAATGGTGGTCTAATTGCTGTCATTTAATTTAGTAAACGAGGCAGAGAATACTGATCAGAAAGCTGGTCCCTCAGTAAGAAACAGGAACAGTCCTTGGTGATTGAAGAAACAGCACAACAGGTACAGTTCTGTTCCTGTTTGGAACAGGAATGCAGTGGATCAAGAATGCGGAAACACTGTGAAGTTCAGATGCACTCTCCAAGAGAGGGTTGAGCTAATTTTTGATCTACTTACTGAGGTGCATAATTTGGGCAACTTCTTGTTCTAAGCAGCTCTGCAACTGCTCCCCATCTTGACTGAAAAGCCTTATTTGCATTTAATTTTTGTGAGTAGAAGAAAAAACAAATCCAAGTTTAGGAAGAAACTTGCTTTTGTGGATTTTCTGTTTGTTAAGAGAGAAAGATGTGCCATGATGATGGCTTAAGTGGCCAAATGTGCCGGAAAATAGAGGGCTACATTCTTATTCTCACTTATTTAATGCTTTTGATTTTCTCAGAATCAGTCTGTTGGAGCAGTTCCAATACCAAATTGGAATTAGGGAAGGGTCATAATGGGAAATAGGCTAACATTTTGGGACAACAGGAAAATGTAACTCCAAATTAAATTTTTTATTTGTTTTGTTTGTTAAGCCCTTTCATCATCACATCTTTAATGTGTTTTGGTTTACGTAATTTTAAGTAGTTGAAGTATAATTACCACACTATATCAAATACAAAATAGGTATATTTTTGAATAAGGAAACTAGTGCATACTGGAATAAAACAGGAAAACAGAAAGGTAAACTTGTGAAATAGGGAATATTGTGCATTATACATTTCTATGCATTTTCTTATCAAACTGAATATTTTAAAGCTACTTTGGATGCTGAAAAAAGACAAGCAAATTAATATTTTTGTAATATAGATGTCATCTTATATTTCATGCCCGATTCATTTGAAAATGTAGATTAATTTGCAAACAGTTTAGAGAGGTGAACTATTGAATTGAGTCCTATAAGATTTAGGATTTGTCATCTTTTAAAGTTGACACCCAGTGAGAGCTTGTCAATTACAAAGAAGTGAAATGAAGTGAAAATAAGCCTCGTCTTCATCTTCTTGTTATATGCTTGGTTGGTTATAGAGAGACACCATTACAAGCTGAGAATAATTACTTGCAAAGTATTTTTCACTTAAAACCAAAATTATTTATTATTTTATCTCACGCCATTATGATATAGTAGTTACTGTAATTTCCTAATCTCACAACCAAAATAGTCTTTCAGCACTGATGTGGCCACCTGAAATGGAAGTTTGTTTGGGTTAAAAATGAAAAACGCTGTTTAGAGTAGGAATTTTTTCTCAAACGTTACTCATCCTTTTGTGATGGGTTATACAGAATTTCTCCAATTTATAAATCTACAGCAGCATGTAATTTAGCAAATATACATATGATACAGAGAGAATGTCAACAGTATAAACATTTTTTATTTACATGCAAACACATCAACATTCTCTTCCAGTTTAAATGTGTATTATGTTATCAGTCTCTTGCTTATAGATTTGATTTTTGTACAGCTCCTTCTTTTAAACGTTTCCATAAGCTGTAATACAGCCTTTCTGATGTGTTTTTCTCAGATTGAAGTGAGTTAACACTTTTTCTTTTATCAGTTTTATTCAGCACAATGAATGCTTAGAGCAGTTCTGTAAGCGTATAACTTGTGTCATCCCACCTTCTTTGCATCCAGCATTCGTGCACTTCATAAATTTCTGTACTAAATGCTATTTTATCAAAATCCATGAGCTGTTTCAGAAGAAAGTACTCTTTAATTGAATTATTTTCTTTTAAATAAAGATAAAATGGACATATTCAGTAACACTTTGCTCAAGCGTTACCTTTGATCTTTAACTGGAGCTCTGAGCTGATTTGCTTTCTTGCTTTTCACAATTTTCCATCATGACCAACTCAAAAACAGAGAGGCCAGATGATTTGTCTATGGTGCTGAGCAAACCCGTAGCTCAGCCTGAACTAGGAGGAGGTTTGTGCCCCAACCACCGAGCTCCCTAACATGAAACACTGCAGAAAGAGTGCTCAGGAAAACATAGCAGCCTCGTCATGAATGGAAGAGAACCGGTACTTGATGCCAGTCATTTTATTCATAAATGTACACAGAACTTAGTGAACAAATATGCATTTGTTAGACGTCAGTTATTACTTAAAGTTTTTAGATGATATTTAGCTTTTTTTTTCTGCCATGCAGTTCATTTTCTTTATTAGTTGAGCTGGATAATTGCATTTGTGCATCATGCTTGTGCAAGTTGATGCACAAAGCAAACCTTATAACGCCTCTCGTATTATCTCAATTTTGTCTTATCATACTCATGCTATTCCCTAGTACAATTCAGTTATGCTATTTAAATGTACAGTAGAATATTTCCTTTTTATTGCAGAAGAATGCTTTGATCTATCAAAAAGTTTAATTTCATTTCATGCAATAGTTCCTATTTGTAATTAGGCATATGTGTGGCAGTTGCTCTGTTTTTCTTTCATGTCCTTCCATTCATTTTTAAAGCAAATTTTCTGTTACACCATCACATATTGTACAGTAGGTGCTTTGCTCAGATTCTGGAATTGCACACGTATATCTGATTTCCGCAAGTCATCCATGCAGTGCTTTGGCAACTTGGCCTTTGCTTATCTTAATTATTCCCTCCTTGTTTGTGATAGACTAATGCATGGTTTTATTTAACATTGTTATATCTGTCTCTGAATAGGGAAAAAAAGACCAGTGTAACTGATAACTGATAGCAATAATATAGTGCAGGCTGTATTATCCTTTTCACTTTTTTTTCTTTTTTCTTTTTTAAATAAAACCTGAGGAAGGAAGATCAGTTAGTATAGAAGAATTGTTAGAGAATGCAAGACAAACAAACAATAGATAATTTAGAGATTAACACTTAGGCTGACATTGTAACATTCCTACCCTACTGAGTAGCATGCCACTTCACGTGGGGTCCTATAGAAGTAGAATTGCTTGAGGAAGAAGGAAGTAAAAAATTGAAAAACAATGTTTTGGCAGTCTAGGGATTAATGACATATAGGGCATTACTAAGAATATAGAAATACTTTCTGTAAAGCATAAAAGATTACTGAGCTTCAAATGGGCACTGAAATGTTTTTTGTTGACTTGAGACTTTATTCTGTAATATCATACTCCTGTTCATACTTATCATCCTTTCTCCCCTGCTGGAGAATGCTATTGATCTCTCTTTTGCAAATTGCAAAAGGTGTGGCAAATTGAAATATATTTGAATGCCTAGAAAAATAGCATTTATTTAAATGTCATTTAAATGACAAAATCAAATTAAGACTACTGATTGGTCACATTTAATCAATACTTCCTTTTTTTTTAATTTACTCTTCTGGTACCTGTGATATGACATTCTTTTTTGCTAGCTTTTTACTCAGGTTTTCTTGCAGTGCTGTCTTATTCTCGCTTGTCTTCTTCTGTTCATTTATGTTCATACTTTCCTTTTCCCAGTATATTTTCTTACTCCTGTGTTTCAACTACTACGTCCAAAATTTACTTCCTAAATCTAAGTCCTTTCTCAATGTTCTCTCATCTGCAACCTTCATGCCTCTTTGTGGCTGCTCAGCCATTATTTCAAACAAAGCTGTTTGTTAGTCGAATAAGGTGTGAAAGAAAAGTACAAAGAAAAAAAAAAAGGAGCACACTCAACTGAATCCGTGAATCAAGAAGGAAAACTGGCATAGCTGGCACACTGGGATGGGGAATCCCAGGGCTTAACAATCAGTGCCCTTTGGTACATGGAGGTATGTGGAATTTTATAGGGTCTGGCCTGTCTTGGTATTTTTTTAGAATATAAGCTCTGCAGGTATAAAGCATTATGTAAATCAGCAGGACTACACTAACCTCTCTTATCTGGGGCTACCTCAAACGAAGGAAGGAAGTTGTTGCCAAATTGCAGCGTGATTAATAAAAAGTAGTTTACCAATGCCATTGATCTCTCCCTCCAGTTAAAGTATTTAGATTAAGCTTAGATCCAAATAAAAAGAACAATCTGTTTTGGGGCAGCTGAATATACCACCAGCTTCAGACAGTAGCTGGAGAAACTGGCTTCTCAACATGGCTCTAAGGAATAGGGATCAGGTTGAACTGTGTTGAAGTCAGTGGTTGACAAACTGATCAGCCAAATGGCTTATTTGCTAACATGCTAACGTGCTCAGAATTGCTCTTGACATCAGGACAGAGAGGTGGGATGGAATATCAACAGAAGGTACATGATATATGTGACGACAAAATAAATGGCCCATTATAAATATCATTGCTTTAGTGGCTTTTGTGTTAGACAAAAGAAAGAGTAGGAAAATCTGCAGTTTTATTTTGAACAGAATGTTTTCCTTAGTGTGTTGATGCTGAAAAAGAAGAAATTTTTGCAGGTTTCTGAACAAAATTTATGTCAGAGCCAAGGACTCCAAGGAAAGTGATTAGAAATTTCTTAACAAAAAGAGCTTGTGAAAAAGCGGCAGAACCTTTTGTTGCCAAGTAAATAGGAAAATGTTTACCCTAGCTGTAGAGAACATAAAGTTATCTTCAGTATCATTAAACCTCTATATCAGTTTTTTATTTAAAAAAAAAGTTTTAGGCCTTTTCTATATTTTTTCTTTTGTAACCCTGCCAATCATTTCTGAGCAGTCTAACATTTTGCCACAGGAACTCAAACTAGTATATTTGGCTGCAATGCATCAAATGATGTGGGCGAATTAGAGGCACTAAAGCTTCTCCCCCCCACCCCAAATCCTGGTTCAAGATATGAAAAACCAGCAGCAGTCAAGAGAAGCATGAGCTCTCTGAGGAGAAATGGAAGCAATTCCAAAACCAACATCTATTTTTTTGCATCTGACTGAATGTTTCTCATCTGATTTTGTTGAAATAAGACATCTTAGATTTTTACGTAGAAAATTGAATCAAATAACAAAAGTGAAGCACAACAGAAATGAGAAAGTTCTAACAGTGTGCTGTAAGTATACCATGTAGTTCCCATGTACCAGTGATAAGGATAAAGAGGGCTGAGACTGTTTACTGTTTCTTTTTTTGGAGTGAGAGCGCTAAATACTGTGTAAAATGGTTTATCCATTCTGCAAATATTTTATGTTTCAACTTGTTAAAATGTGTTTCATATATGAACCTGTATTTATAATTTGTTTTTCAGCCCCCTTCAATTTTCCTTTCCAAAATTGCAGATTAGGCTACTCAAATACCTATATATTCATGCAAGTATTATTTACTTCTCAATTGAAAAACACAAAGTCATTTCTATTTATGAACATTTTCTTGTAATGCAACCTGGCATTTCTCATCACTACCGCTTGCAGTCTAGTCTTATAAAATTTAATGGATGTCAAAAATGAGCACAGTATGAAAAATAAATAGGCAAAAGAGAAATCTTTTACATGTTAACAAATGTCACAGAAAGATCTCTTAAAGTTAAAATCCCTGTGGAGAAAAATAGTTTGGTCTCAACCAAAAGAAATACGTCTCTAAGATATATGGCTGAGGGAAATCTTGGAATTTTCTGTCTTTTGAAAAGAGTAGACTTAATTTGTATGTCCTCTCAGACTATGCTTCATCTTTATTAGAGAAATCCTTCCTTTCCAATGGTTTTAGGCAGATTAACTGGCCTAATTGGACCTAAGCTGCTGTGAAGAGAGAGGAAAAAAAGGTGGAGGCACAGGCTCTCCAAGTCCTCAAGTCACATCCTCCTGGTTGACTGGTCTGCTTAGCCAAGCTGAAACTGGTCTTATTGTCATGTTGGGTGCATTAATTGGAGTGCAGACTAATTTGCAAGAATGCTTTAGTGCCCTTTAAAAGGTGATTTAAAATTCAAAGTGATGGAAATTGTATAAAAGCATGCTGATCTGATCATTACCCAGAATTCAGTTTGACATTTCCTCTATTTATCTGTTTTTATTGTTTAGACTTTAAGTTTACTGTGAAAGACTTAAGAGACTGCAACAATTCATGATATTCTCTGGATTGGTTGATAACCCCTCCTTTTTTTAAATCCAGGGAAGGCAGTGAAAGTAAACTGGTTAAGCTCAAAAATTTCTTGTTTGGGGATGATAAATTGAAGAATATTTTAAAATCATACAATGTATTAATAATTACAGCAATAGTTTTCCCTTGTTTCCATCAAATACATGAAAATACACTCTCTGGAACATTCTTACCAACTAGAGACATTAGCACCTCATTAACATAGACTTGAATACAATGGTAATGAGGATAGTGAATTTACATTTTCCAACCAAAAGAACACAAAAACAAAATAAGGCACTGTTTTTGCAAATTCTGTAGGTACAGCTATATCCATTGCTGAAGTCCAGCTATGTTCCAACTATGTTCATGGATGAAGAATGGTCTCTGTCAGCACTACAAAACAGCTCTCCACAACACTTAACAACAGGAAAAAAAGAGTATTAGTCATATGAAATTACAGAAGAAGCCTTGAGTGAATTCATAATAAAAATATAAAAATTAGACTTTCATGTAAGCAATGTAATAAACATGAAAAATTTCCGTGAATATTTGAGTGATGGGTTGTAGGAAACTGCAGTTGGGACCTTTGTTCTGCATTTTAATCAAAGCAAATAGGTTTTAGTCATGACACAAAGAAAGTGATGCTTTCCTGAAGTGAAAGCAATTGATGCTGTCCCTGAAGTGTACTGTACTTGCCTGTACCAGAAGCTGGTAATACTGGCTAATACTAGTGCAAAATCCCCAGTATCTGGTGCTATTTCCTGAAACATTTAGATGCAATGCTCTGAAAACATACTTTTATTTGGAAGTTGCCTCTTGTTACCTCTCTGATCAAGAGAGATTGTGTTGGCAAGAATCCTGGGCAGTAATTAGCACATTTGGATTGCAGGCTACCCTCCACCCGAGTAATGTCTCCAAGGCCATTGTCTTCAATGAAATTGTGAGGAAAGGGCCCATTGTACATCTGGGCAGGAGAGGAGGGTGAGCATGGAATGGCTTCTTTTTGCATGTATCTAAGCTCCTGGCTTTACTGGAAACGACTGAGGTAGGCAGCATTTATCTCTTACTCTGCACAGAAGAGAGAGAGAAAAAAGGTTCCACCTTCTAGTGCGCCAGTCAATCCTTTCAAACTTTGGGTTGAGAAACAGGTCCACATCAGAGTGGGCTGAAACAGAGTAACTCTTCTTCAAAGAAAAGTTTTAGTGTTGCTTTGACCTTTTTTCTGGAGCTGTAATTTGTTCAGGCTGAACTGTGAGACTAATATCCAGTTCTCTCAGATTGCACTTGTGTCAAGTTCGTGGCACTACCTTCAGGTGCCATAGCGAGGCAGAGGCTGACTTACAGATTCATTCTTGCCAGTAGCAAGAATAGCAAGGAATAAAACGAGGACATGCAGATCCTAAGCTGAGTTCCTAGCCTGACTGCGAATGTCAATTGTAAGAGTGGAATGTGTGAATATTGCAAGAAAAAGTATGGAACTCCATGACACTACTCAGCAATTTTCATTTTAAAGGATGAACACCGAACTTCTGGCCTCTGTGTTAGCTGAATCAAGCTAGTGCTTGTATGATGCATTATATGCTTTCTTCTGTGCTCCTAGCATAGCTGTCTTTTGGCCATTTCAACTATATTGCACTTGAGGAATTTGCATGTTTAAGGAAGTCTATTGGATTTTTTTTGTTTTGGTTTAAAGGCTTGAAGTATTAGGTTTTATTTACTGAAAAATTTGAAACACTGCCACACTTCATAGCTTAAGATAGGGTTGCATAACGTGGTGTTGCTTTTCTTAAAAACAAGTTTTACATGTATTCTTGTCTCTATTTAATTTTATTCTCTATTAAAGAAGAAAATATTTACCATGGTAACCTGGACTATATAAAATACGTATAATTTGTTCTAAGGCTCATGGTAATGTGTAATGAAGTCTGTCCCTGAGATGTTCTTAAGAATGTTTTCATATCATGCAATGTGGTCTCATTGCTAGTTGCACAAGATTACCTGTGGGCAAAAAGCAAAGCATTAGAGGAAGCCTAAACACTTGATTAGTTGTAATATCATACACTGAAGATGGACAGTCTGTATGACAGGCTGTCTTGTACGAAAGAATTGGCTCCTTAACACACTCTACTTGTATTATTACTTTCAGTAACAAAAAAAAACTTGCAGAGCACATCTCAATGAATGCCTCAGCTTCTGTTATGCCAACAGCACACACTTATTGTCTTTTCAGCAGTATAAGATTTTAGGAGAGGAGGGACCAAGGACAGATAAACAACAGTAATGCAACTTAAGAACAGGGCATGTTCCACTAGTAAGAAATTAATGGTAAGAAAAATGTGATAAATAGATGCACTTATGAGCACAGAATACAGTCCTCTGAAAAAATTACTTAAGTCATTCAGTCAGATATTCACTGAATTCTCTATGTAAAAGGTATATATTAGTTATCCATGTGATCTGGAATATGAATTCGGCTTTATGTTCCAACGTAGGTAGGCACAGCTCAAGCACCTAATGTATAACAAATCAACGAGCAATTCTGGCACCTTGGAAGATTTGCTGTGGACCTCAATAGGGTCAGGAATTTGCCCAGTGTGTCTTCCATTTGTGTGAAGGCTTAACATAAACTATCTTCACTCAGTATTAAACTCTGGAATTTTTTACAGCTGTTTGACCTAGTGGTAAATAGCACCACCTCTGCATTTTCACCTGAACAGATTGAAAACTGGAGTACAGTATGTTGACATTTTCCATGCAAGTACTCCCATGAACCATGTCCTGTTTTTGCATAATTCTGAAGAGCTAGCTTCTGATGAAGCTAGAGCCAAACCCTAGGACATACAGCTGACGCCGCCAGGCCACACAGGGGATCACTAGATGAGAATTAGAGATGGAGAAACCCTCTGTGCAGTGCAGCACAGCACAAAGTCAACTCCACCACACCGATGCTACAGCCACTTGTTCAAACTAGTGCACTGCATGGTGGTGTGGGAAAGTGGCAGCTGAGTTGATTTAGTCACAGACCAGTTGGATATGCCAGCTCTGCTTCCAGAGCCCCAATCCTAAGTTGCAACACTGAGATCTCAGAGTACCTGCTTAGGTCTCCACATCTGGACTTTACCTTTACCTTGCCAATCTCTCTTCTAGGAGTTCATCTACATTCAAGGCCAACAGATAAGAGCTCTTGGACTTTTAAAAAAACATGTGTCTCCTCAGCACTACTATGGCCTCAGATTGCTAAGGATGGTACCTGAAGATTCACACTGCTGGGAACAATCTAGAAAACAAAACCAGTAATGCCCGTAAATCATGGAAATATGACCATGACTGAAGGAATGGGCTTTCTTCACCCAGGAAGGAAACCAGCTACAAGCTGGTTGCTGCAGGAGTAGATCTATTCACAATGTCCTTTGTAGAAAGGATAAGAAGTAAAGGGCTTAAATTAATGAAAAAAAAATTCAGATTAGGCTTTGGGGAAAACTTTCTAATAGTAGAGATAGTGAAGGTCTGGAGAAGGTTGCCTGGGGAGGTTTCAAGAATTTCCATCTTTGATAGTTTTTAAGAATGGGTTCGACAAACAACTGTCAGGAATAATACAGGTATATTTGATCTTGTTTTAGGCAGTGGGTGAACTAGATGACTTCTTGAAGTCCCTTCCAGCCCTACTTTTCTATCATTCTGTGATTTTAAAAGATGGTCAGTAGACAAAAAGAAATAAATATCATTTAATGCACGAACAGAATCTATTTACTGAACACAATGTAATGTGATATTTCAGAATACGGGAAGCAAACCAGCTTGTTGTGTGTTTAGTGGCAAAGACCACTTGATGATGAAGTACAATTCATAATAAGTCACTTGGAAATTAAATAAAATATTCAGGACACCCAGAGTTTGAAATGCTTTATATTTTACAAAGAAAACACTATAGAAAAAGAACAGAGTATCCGATACTCAGGGACTCGAGGTTGCCTTCTACAAAACCTACTCAGACAGCCTGTGTTTCCTGAGAACAGCTTTTGCTATTAAATTGCATAGTTCTTGGTTTGAGATTTAAAGTAAATTGTCTGTTATGAAGCTACTACAATATTGACCACTTACTACAAAAAGAATTAATGTGATTTAAAAAATACATTATCTCACACTGTGTAGTCTACTATTTCTTCACATACTAATTGTACATGTTAAAATACTTAAGAACATAGCAACCATCATTTAAAAAATGGAGAAATGTATTAAAATCATTTTACTGACAAAACCATATACATAGTAGGAGATCACAACTCAGAAATAGCATTCTGAAATTCATCCTCGATTTCTCTTACTGTAGTACTTACCTCCAAACTTGGGCAGGACTTCACAGTGCGGTCTGAAAGATAGATGGTAAGCATATCAGGTAGAGCACTGTATAAGATGAAAAAAATAGAGACGAATACAGGTAGGAGAGCATTAGGATGCAATGTCAGTAGCTAATACAATGTGACTACAGAGGAAAACAACTAATGTTCAGTATTTTGTTTCTTATAGAAATGGAAATCTAATAACTAGTTCACTGAGGAAAAAAAAGAACAGAGGACAGCACTTTTCAGCAATATTAGTGCTATTCCTTTATGAGACTAAAATCAGTAGAAACTTTAAAAAGTAATATGAAAATTTACTGAAAGTCCATTAAAAAAATTTACATACCATGACAGATTTCCAATACCTGCTACATTTTGGAAAACTTATCTGTGTAAGATATTTCAGGTTATCTGCTGTTACTACATGAATGATGCTACATCATTCATTCTAAAAGCACTTGGAAAATGAAGTTTTGTAAATGTTTGACATATTGTGTCAGTTCTGGCCATGGAAGATCTCAAGGCTTGACAAGTGACATAATGCTAGGAGATGAATGTTGTGTGCCAGAAATTAGCAAGTGCTGTGTTCAACTTGAAGGAACGTAATACCTCCCCCACTAGCACTTTTTTTAACCAAAAAAAAAAGATAAATACATCTTTTTACCCACATGAGTGCATAGAAATCAGGCGTAGCAACCAAACTAACAATATTGGCAAGTACTCTTAAGATGTACCTGGATGTCCTCATTAAAATATTTAAACCCCAGCACAAAAGTCTAGATTCAAAATGAAGCATGTTTTAACATCAGTAGTACAACGGTTAAAGTTAGCAGCCACTGCAAAGCTGTAATACTGCTACTTAAATTATTTCAACAGAACATAACCCAAAACCCATGGAAAATATTGGAAGAGCAAAATGTAGCTTGTGTGGTATGTGTCTCTTCCTATTAGCTGAATTGCCAATGCATATATATATGGACATATTTAAAGTACTGTGATATCTGAAGGGAATCTGGGAAGATGTTTAAAGTGTTAAGACAGTGTTTGGTAGAGTAAGGGGGGAACAGATTACAATGGAAAATATTTTGACAGAAAGGTTCTCCACCTTTTATTTTAAACTGGAAAATTAGTTGAAAGCTCAAAAAAACCAGAGGACACCACTGAAAACTCCAGAAAATTATACAGGGTATACATTATTTATTACAATAATATGATGTTATTTGCATATGGCTTTTGCTGTTAGGGCAGCCGCTGAAGTTTTTGGGGCTTTACCATGGAATGTAATGGTGATTGTAATTAAAGGAAAACCTGTAGAAAAAGAATAAAAGTAAAATAAATTTGTTCTTCCCACTACTTGAGTTGCTCTTGTGAATTCAGAAGATTTTCAATTTTATGTACGAATACAGATAAGATAAAAAAGCAGAGCTAAAGATGATGAAAAAGTAATTTTTCAATTAAATAAAATCTTTCAAGAATTTCTAAATTGGTTCCATCTTTGGACAAACTATTACTTTTAGAGGAAGAGGTTCTTCCCCTGCAGAGGAGCTACTAGTTTAAGATTAATCAGCTTTGGCACAGAATAGCAGACAGTCTGTGGGTTATATTGTTCCCATCAGAAGGGGTTCAGTTTCAGAATCTGGCAGGACAGAAACATGAATGTCTGTTTATGCACCACCATTAAACCTTCTAAGGATGGAGTAATTGGCTATACTACAGAGCCAGGTACAGCTGAATGTAAAGGCAGTCAAGTGGATTGCATACTATAGGACCTCTTCCCATGAACATGTCAGAAAATTTGGGCATGTCCGGAGTCCAAAACATCAGAAACAGGTTCCAACCCTGTTTATGCAAGGTACAGTTAAACTGTTAAATTTGCACTAGTCATTTGTTTAAGGAAATCAAAAAGTCACTTGGAGCTACCTCTCTCACCAAGTTGTCCATCTCCTGAAAATTTCAAACAAGTACAGGGCATTTGGTGGTGTTAATAAAGAAGGTGAATTTTCCTTAACCCCCTGTAATCAATGGCCTCTTTTGAGATTAGATTCTGCCTCTAGTTTTGATCAGAACTTTTATCCTGCTGCAAAACCTCCTACCAAAAGTCTCAGTTTTGACAAAACCTGGTTAGAATCTGTCTTGTCAGAAAATGTCTGACTAGCACTAATGTTCATTTCTTAAGCTACTTTGAAGGGAAGCTGCTAGTGCTGAATATTCCCATCATATTCCTCAGTGTCAGATGCTTAAAATTTGCCAAAATGTGATTTGAAATTTCTTATGCTCTTCAAACAAAAATGTATCTGAAGGAATTTTCCACTAAAACATTAGATATTTCCAAACAAAGGGATTTTTTAAATTAGCCTTTCTTCATCTGATTTTGTATGTAAAAATTTATAACTGATAAAACTAATGCTGATGTTTGATTTAATTTCAGTTTTCAAAGATCCATCCCTTAAATGATTCTTTGAAGTTGATCATCTTTTTACGGTAAAGAACCTGAATACTTACTACATTCTTAGATGTGATAGGAAGCCATAAGCACAGGAGGTTGAAAAGAGCTGCAAATGAGCCAGGCATCCTCATCCAAGCAAGAGTTATTCATTGGTCTTGGCATAGACTGCAGCAGCCTACGCGCTGCTTTAATATATGCTAAATGGCTGTTGACCCACAGTGTCATTTGGCAATTAGCATTGTGCATTCTGCCACAATCTTTTCTGTCTCCAACAACACCTCTTTCTAGGGTAAGTTGACTAGTAGGGTGAGTTGACTAGTTTGTCCCCATTGCCCAAAAGAGGGACAGAAGGCCTAAGAATCCCTTCTCGAGAGTTTAAAGCATTATTTTAAATAGTCATTTTAAATATTAAAACATATATTTTAATGCAAGAAGAAAAGATGTTTAACATGAATAATATTTAGGATAGGAAATGATTAATTGAAATAAATTATCCTTTTCAGCTCCATAAATTCAGTACAGTAGCCTGCAGTAAAAATAAGCTCTGAGTTGATTTGTAATGTATGGTAGAAATTAAGTTAATTTCTTCACAGAGTAGGTATTGAGAGAAGATTTTTGCTTTGTGTATGTAAATGTATGTATCAGAACTGGCAGATGTTATCAAAAGTTTGCACAGAAGTGTAAGTTGCAGCTGTGCTACTAAGTAGGATATGCTATATAGTTCAGTTACAGAAGCATCTTGAAAGAAAATTCGCATGGTCCACACAGTGGTTTTTGTCTGACTGCAGGAGAATTAACCAGTTTTCATCTTCACACCTGTAAAATATAGTCTAACATTTTGTGTATCTTGGTCACAGATCTGGTCTAGGTAAACTTCCTAAGATTGGGAATAATAAGAGATAAGAATATTTTACTTTCACTTGTTCTTTCATTTTCTTCCAAGTCATCCGTTTTTCTCCCAAAGTCCAGCTGTAACTCAGATTTTTAAAACCGAAACCCATAATAAATTAATCACCAACTGCAGAAGTAGATCACTGACTTCTACTGGTTAATATTGGCTAGGAAAATAATGGTAGCATTCTAAAGTGAAAGAAGTTATAAATGCTTTATTAATATTTACTAAATGATTGCAAGATGTCACTATGTACTTTAATAGCACTTCATAACAGACATTATAAACTGTACTATCAAAGCATTTTCAAGAAATTCTATTTTTAAGGCCTTCTTAAGAAAATTGAGTAAAAACAAGCAAGATAAACTATGCCTGGTCCTGCAGACACTCTAGCATGTGACCACCCAAATGAACAGTCAGTGGGTAAGGGTATGGACATGCATAAGCATTTATAGCAAAAAGAAGCCAAGCATACTATAAAGTTCCATTAAGACAGAGCCAAGCATACTATAAAGTTCCATTAAGACAATGAGGTGGATTAAATTGTTTGGGAATTACTTCACTGCATCTGTACAACTTCTTAGAAGAGGAACATTGTAAATGCAAACTTGATATGAAGTACAATTAGAAGACTATATTTGTAATTCTTTAGCACATAGGCATTTAGCCTGCTGTTTGCCTTTAAGGATAATAAAATGTAACAGAATATATAGCTATGAGACAATAATGACCTTGTGGCATCTAGGTACAACCTTTAACCTTGAATCCCAACGGTAAATGAGCTCATGATAACCACTCTGCCTAAAACTGCTTTGCTGCTCTTATAGTAATGTTACTCTAGGGGGGAAATGTCTTTTCTAGTGGAAAGATGAACTTGGCAAACTGAAATGTTAAATGATAATGTCAGCACTTTCATCGGAGTTGTGTGGTTTGTGTTAATAATTGTGTTTACCAGCCAGTCTGAATTTTGCCTCTAGTCTAAACAATTTAATGATTTTATTCTCTCAACTTAATTCTACACTAATTTTAAAACTAGCTTCAAAGGATACTCTCTGATTTTTGTGAAAGATAGTTTTAGTAAAGTGGACCTATTTTTTCATTTAACAGACACTCAGATTAAGTCATCAATAAGATGCAGAAAAACTACGGACATTAATAACCTGGAATTACCAAAAATAACAATGCTAACAACCTAGTCATTAATGAGAATTACTAGTCTTGTTACTATAGAAACAGGACTGAAGCAAATAGAAATTATGTGTAATTTCTCATTCCCAAAAGTGACACATATTATGTCATTACCATAGTAATGATATTATTACTCCAGATGTAACAAACTTAAAAGCTACTTACCATGAGAGGACACCTCCACACCTGAAAAATCTGATATGTACATTCTGCTGTTGATCTTCATTGAAGCTCCACAAATAAATAACTGAAACTGAACTGACAAATTTACGAAGCAGTGGAGGTGATGGAGTCATCTCAAGACACTTGCCAATAGTTTGCTCTTTTTACTTATGGCAAACCCAAATTAAGCTGTCAACCACCGTAGATGATAACAGGACAAAGGTAAAAGTCAGTCTAGTCTGCTGTCCTTTTTTGGTATGATCAGTAGTAATTGTTGGCTCAGACTGGGAAACAAGACAAAACTGCGCTCACAAAAGGGTTGGCCATTGCTGCTGCAGACAGGACCAGGAGAAAGGAATGTCTGTTTACTTTGAATGTTTACTTTTCCTCTAGCCGTACTGGAAAGCCAAACTGAGCGTTTCTGTAGGAACGAAAAGATATGTCTTGGATGTGATGTACTAGATAAACATATAGGAAAAGATTTCTGAGAATGGAAATAAAAAAGATTGCCTTGACAAAAGAAATAGAATATCAATAAAAAACCAAAAAGAATAGAATTTCAATAGGATGTCATAACTGACAAATTCCTGAAGATATTTTAACAGTGCCCAAAAGAGTTTACAGTGTCATTGCTTCTGTTGACACGGTAGAGCTATTACAAGAACGGAGAGAAACCCAGGTCTTATTCTTGTTTTCCATTGCAAATTTCCATACAACTTAAGAAAATCTGCACTAAAAAGCCCCAATATGCTTAGAGAAATGATATGCAATACAATTACAAATGAAGATTCTGTTTATGATGATAGAGAACAATTACACAAAGCATCCAGGTGTTTTCTGATACAATTTTCTGTCTTAAAATGCCAGAAGATTTAAATGCAACTACACATAGCTCTTTTTTTATATGCCTCTATTTGAACTGAAAAATACGCACCTTCTTCTTTCACCAAATGCGACAAATGTTTATTTAGCAAATGCATAGTCTTGTACCTTTGGTGCAAAACATTGCTCAGTTTCTAAGGCAATGCAGATGATTACCTATAAACTTTACATACACAGAAATGTGGTTGCTTTCCTCAAGCTATATGCTTAAAATTCATGCAAGACAGCTTTTGCTTGCAGAGCCGTGTTGATCTATCGTGTGGTTTGATGTGCTACCAAAACTGCAAATCATCTTCAGTGATAGCTCTGCCCCTGAAAAGCAAAGGAGTAGAGTGAATGAGAAAAACGTTGATTTTGCTCAGAGCACTGTAAGGGAAGGAGCCAACAATCCAGGCCTCGAACAAGCAATCGGTATTTAGAACTCATTGTGCATTGCTGAGTTACAAAAACAAGAAGAGGCATGATGAGTATATAAGCATGAACGGAACTTGGAAAAAAGCCCTAATGACTGACAACAAGCGTTATTTTAATGATAATACTCCAGCTCTGGTGTAAGTTGCATGAAGATATGTGCACGCGATATTTTTCTGTCACCATTCTTGGACATAGTGGCTAGCTAATAATTAATGAAGCAGCAATTCATGTCTAATGGCATAAACAGTTGGTTATTCCTTTGAATAAAAATTTGAGTTTGATTGACTCAGATCCACTGTTTGCAACCTCATAAAACCACAGTCATGAGCAATAATTGATTTACTCACCTCTCCAGTTGGCAATACTGTATATTGAGAAACACTGAAGTGGATAAGTGCCTCTGATGTACAGCTCACAAACTGAATTAAGGCCATTACCTCTATTTATGAATCATAGGATAATGTTACATTATTTAATAATTCCCTTTTTCAGTGGAAATCTTGAGAAGACACCACTGAATTTGCCAAAAGCACCTAGAATACTTGGGTTTTCTGCTAACCTGAGTATTTCGCTAACCAGCTACATCTTTTGGGACACATTTGAAACCTTTTGATTTTGCTGGTCATGTGGAACAGGGTCTGGTTAAAACATGTTCTAATATTTTACTCTTGTTGAGACTTTTCTAAAAGACTGTCATTATATCTATATGTAAAGCAGCTGATTTCTTGCCTGATATTTTAGATCATTTACTACCGTTTGAAGCTTTTAAAGATGAATTTAACTAGCAACTTCTGCTTTCATCAAATAAATGGATTTAAGCATGAATAACACTGCCATCTATATCACTATCTTGCTGATCCCAAGACACTGTAGCAAATGAACCAGGAAGACTCACCTGTATGCAAGATACAGCTGAAGGCATGTAAATACTTGGTTTTGATTGATAAATCAATCATCCACAGTCTGATTCTATCACTCAGAGAGGGCCAGTTTACTCTTCTTCTATGGGCATGTGCACTTCTGCTCTACAAAGATACTTAATGCAGAGTGTGAGCATATTTCCTGCTTGGGGCAGAATGTATAGTAGACACAATAAAGTAAGCAGTTGCAGGCCAGCAGAAACAAGAAGGGTATGTGTTAGTTAAAGAGGTGGGGCTATATTAGTCTTATCCACATATGTCAGTCTTGCAAAACTATTACAAAATTTCAACAATGCAAGGCACAAAATCAACTTGCTCACCACAGTTTTGAATGAAGAGGAGAAACATAATGTCATTGTGCTTATCAAAGAAAAAACAAACCAACAAGCCTTTCTGGGGAGAATGCCTTTTACATCTTCTGTATCTTCAAGATTTTCAAGTCAGTGCTACAATTACTGAGATTGCAGAGTCTATTATTCTGGTGTTAGGAAATACCAGTTGTACAGCTGCACACTGAATGTGAATTATATTCCATGGTGTAATGCATTATTATGCAGGCTTTAATTATAGGATAATTGACTGGTCTTTTCCACAAAATACTGACCTCATTTACTTTGATTCTAAATATTTGCAAAACTGGCTTTGACATAATCATGAAATATCTATGGTACTTTGAAGTGTCTGACCTGAAAAAGGACTTGCATGACTGAAAAGGTTTACATTCTCTGGCTGTCCTATTTGGGTTAATGCATTATTATACCTTTTTTTACAAACCCACTCCTGCCTATATGCTTAGAAGATGTTGGTAACAAAGAAACCCCCTCTTGCTGGAATAATTGTCTTATCTTTGGTATATGAGTTTGCTTAGTGTTTCATGCTAATCTCAATGCCCCAGTTTACAGGCATACAGGCACCGTCTTAAACAAGTAGTACTTTTAAATGTCAGTTTTATCTTTGTCTTGTAGGTAAATTCAGTCACTTCATTATACGGCTTTTAAACTGATGCTTTCCTTCAGGCTCCTAATATAGTACAGTTTTAAAAATTTCACTTTTATTTTTTAGGTTCTCTTTTCAAATTACAGAACTGATTCGTTTCCCCTTTCGAACACATACGCCAGAATTACAGGTTTCAGGAGTCTCAGTCATGTGAAATGTTATTAAAAGAAAATAAAACTAAGGATCCAGTTCTGGATGTGACAGTATTTAAAACTTCCTTTATACTATTAACTAAAGAAAGCTGTTGAACAAAAAATTAGTCTCATCTGTATCTGTACAGATTTTCAAAGTGAAAAGTTTTGCTTGGATATTGGTTTCAGACTATAAGAGAAATGCCTTAAAGATTTGTTCCTAGGTCTTTGAGTTCTTGAATTTTTTTCTCTTCGCTGGTTTTGGTTGGGTTAAATGTTTCTTTGCTGCAAATATAATATTTTCACATTGCTAAGTAGATCAAAATATATCTTAACTGCAAGATATATTGTCCTTAAGTCAGCAATATTAAAAGTTTTTTCATATTGGTAGTCAGTACTGAGTTACTCTTAAAATATCTTCCTTTTATTAAAGACACAAAACCCACCCTAATCTAGAAGAAGCCAACTAGCCAGATTAAGATTTTTTTTTTTAAGTTGGAACTCAGGATGACAAGTAGGCTTGGAGAGAAAGGAGATTAAACAAATCCTATTCCTTGGAGTCAAGGAAGCAAGTAATCACAATGACATTAATAAAAAGTCATATTCGAAATATACTTGAAGGAGCATATAGCATAGACTGGCTGCTCTTAAAAAGCAAAGAAAAGTAAAGCACTTATTTGAAAGCTAGGTAGAATCTCTACAGTTACACTCGCTTCAAGTATATTGAAATTTCCTTCCACGTTTATTGGAAAGAGAACAAGTAATACCTGCTCACACGAAGCTTCATATCGTAAGAGTGTCAAAACCCTAGATGGATTTTTGGGTCACAGCTAGAAAGAGATTGACTCCAGAAACTTGTGTGTTGCTTTCCTATATTCCTCTTACCATTATGTTTCACCTCATTGTCAAATTCTTTGCTTCTCTTTTTTCTCTTCTAGAAAAACTTTGAAAACTTCACTTTTTCTTAATTAGAGCAGGCTCAGGGCTCCTCAGCAGAAGAGACAGTGGAAATTTGCTTTTTCTGAGGATGAGGGCAAAATGGTTTGCATCATTCTCATTCTTGGAATCAAAAAATTCAAAATTGCTGTAGCAAAAGAGACGTTCCCAGGTGCTTAAGAGCGAGAATCAGCAAAGGTGTCCTGGGGGAAAGTAAAGTGAGGAGAGAATGGATAATAGGTCTTGGAAGGTCAGGAAGATTTTGGAGGGCTGTTGGAAATGAGGGGGAGATGGAAAGACCACATGCTTCATGCATCAGTCTGTGCCTACCTTCCTTCCATTCCCAATAGCCCTTCCCTGTGCAAACTCCTGTGTGCACAAAGAGGAGGGAGGGAGTGGCTCGGAAGGAAGTGGGAGGAAGGAGACCTGGGCAAGGGAGGAGAACGCCTGGATGAGTCTGGCAGAAGGTGAGGCTCAAGAGCAAGCTGGGCTCTGATGATGGTACGAGATGTTTCCACCACCATTGCTTCCTTTTCAAGACCTATCACCTTATCCACCCCTGCTGTTCCCTTGCGAGGCTGTCTGTGTCCGGTTGTTGAGAAACAAAGTGGGTATGAACTGTTTGGTGGTGCACAGTACTCGAGCACCGGCAAAGTGCTCATCAGGGCTATGGGCACCTGTTAGCAGAATTGGTTTGCTATCCCAAGAGGCCAGGAGACTGCTTATTTTGCATAGAACTAAAATTAGCCCTAACCCTAGAGCAGAAAATGGAAGCAAAAAAAAAATCTAAAAAAAAATTCTCAGGTTCGGAAGAGAGTTTTCTGATTGGCTCTTTTAGACTATGATGTAACAACTCAGCAAATCCTAAGCTTTTAAAAAACTTTAGCCACTAAATAACACGTCCATATGGCCAGTGACCTAAACTGTTTAAATGGTTATGGATGTAGCAGATCTCCTCAAATGTATTACTCAGTGGAAAGCTATGTATATAGGAGCGCTCTGTCTAATCATTTTCATAAGAATTATTTTTTTAATCTATTAAAGAGCACATGCATGCAGATTAATAGAACTCAGGGACAGAGCTGATGAATGAGCATTTTTCTGCAAAATAAAATGCATACAAATATGACCTTATTGCTCTGGTGGGGGGTGAATTGCAGTTCAGTGTGAAAATCTGAGAAAGTATCTTTAAGTTTTAAATAGAATTCTCTTGGTTCACTGAAACCATGAAATGGAATTGAGGATAGTTTTTTTTAATGCTGTGATCTTCTCCCAGACAACTATCCTCCCACTTGTATCTGTTATGACCTACAGGAAGCTCAGCAGTGGCATACGTGGAAAACATTCATCACTGACTCACAAGAAAAATCATACTCATTCATTTTCTTCCTGCCAAAAGAAAAATCACCACAAAAGACTATTTTCATTTACTGTTCTCTTTCCTAGTTGCTGAGTGCTGTTAGAAACACCATTGCCACATCTCAATGGGAAAACATTCTGCCGATAGTTTTCAAGAGACATTATACTACTGACTTAGAGATCCTGTTGACTTTTCCCAGCTGTTTTTATTTATTTGTTTAAAATATTGCTACTGTGGATTTCATAATCACTCAAATCAGACATTAATTTGTAATCTGCACAAAAACCAGACCTAAGTAGAGAGCAAATGCAGGGAGTGTGTGAGGGAAATATTTGGGAGTTTTGAGTAAAAAACCTTGATAGCTATTATGTAACAAATTGCATTAAATTAAAATTCAGATAAGCAAAAATATGGTGAAACCTCAACATTCCTCAAGTCTTCTGAGACCCCGAGTTACAACTTAGATTAAACGAATATGGGCGTTTGGCTACAACTGTACACGTTGCATAGGGCTGTGCTCAGAATCCTGGTCATGAGAAGCTGTTCAGTCCTGCCTTTCCATCCTAATCTATATTTACTCAAAGATTTCATATGTTTCTGCAGACCTTCGGATAGACACGGTTGTGTTTTATCAGGTATTAGACAATTGCCCTTACTAAGCCCAGAGCTGGACTGAACCAGAAAATTCAGCGTGCCTAATTTATGCACTCACATTTTCCAATATAAAACTGCCTTCAAAGTAAAAGAAAACTATCTAAATGTCTTATTTACTTTTGTGTTTGGGACTAAAGATACGTGACTTTGTCATCAAAGGAACTTGTGATGTTGAAGTGAAATTAAATTTGTGCCTAAAATGCCTAGACAGTATACAAGATTTTCAAAAACAACCTGGAAAGTTTTCATTTCTTTCTTCTTGTGGTAAGGACAAGTGACTTAGCTATCAATGATGCTTATTAGAATCCTGTAATATAATGAAAATGAAATGCATTGTGCCCAATATGCCTTAGTTTTCATAATAATGACAACACATATGCTGTATTTCTTTCTTTGTTTTCTTTGTGTAAAGGATATAAACTGTCTTTCTGCCATCACAAACTGTGAATAATGTATGAAATAAATAAAAAAAAAAGATGCAAAATATGAATAGAAATAGGCTGTGCAGGAGACCCATATGTTTCACTTGGGGATGGGCTTGATTCACAACCTATCAAAGTCAATGCCAAGACTCCTATGGAAATTAATGGGCTTTGATCAGGCCCTATAGTCGTGTATTTTGGGCCCTGGATTCTTAAGTAATAAGAAAAGAAACAACTTGTCAATGAACAGTATTCTTTTCCTTTGGGTTGCTCTTCAGGTGCCAAGAGCTCTCTTGACACCTTGTTGTGGTTTAACCTGGCAGGCAGCCAAATACCACGCAGCCGCTCACTTCCTCCCCCCCTCCTCGTGGGGCGGGGAGAGAATTGGAAGGGGGAGAATGAGAAAAACTCATGAGTTGAGCTAAAGACAGTTTAATAGAACAGCAAAGGGAAAATAATAATGATAATGATAAAATATACAAACTAAGTGATGCACAATGCAATTGCTCACCACCCGCGCTGACCGATAACCAAGTAGCGATCGCTACTTCCTGGAACACGCCTACCATTCATATACTGAGCATGACGTCACATGGTATGGAATACGCCGTTGGCCAGCTGGGCTAGCTGTCCTGGCTGTGCTCCCTCCCAGTCTAGCAGAGGATAGTTGTCCTTGACAAGGTACTTAGCAACAACTGAAAACATCAGTGCGTTATCAACATTCTTCTCATACTAGATCCAAAACACAGCACTAGGAAGAAATTTAACTCTATCCCAGCCGAAACCAGGACACGCCTGAAGTTTGACTTTGTTGCAGCTTCCCAGACTTGGCCCTGCTACCTGGGGAAGGTCCGGGTTTAAGGGTATTGCGTATGATATTTGGGTAAAAGGCAGGGTAATCGAGCAGCTGGTATCAGACTGGCTGCTAAGTTCAGAGGATTCTTCGTAGTTAAACGAGATACATTACCATCCAGCTCCATGTTTATTAGACAGACGAGTGCCTCTGTTTTGAGCTTTGATTTGTTAGTCCCTTGAGTCATCACTTAATACATAGTTGACATTTTAAAATAATGCTTCTTGCACAAGGGGCCAGCTTGTGTACACCGGGCCTGGAGAGCAACACGTCTGCTTGGAGCTCCCACCCACAGTTGTAACAAAGCTGATGTGTAACACATAGTAACGCCAGCTCCATGAATTAGTGATGAGTAACGGGCTTTTGGCTGAGATTGCGTGATGACATGGGAACCTCCAGGCCTCTGAAAAATTCTGGCTCCGTCACAAGGAAAGCCTTTCCTATTGCCTGTCTCCCGAGCTCGCCGGCTTCCTGAGGAAAGGAGCCACGGAAGCCTGCTGTGGGAGGGCTTTCTCTTCTCCTCTTAGCAACCTGACGCTTATCAGAAGAGAGAAGAGAGCTGAAAAACGCATATTGTGATAAGGTCTGTTTGCTTCTTTCCCCACCTTCCACATGTAGTAGGACAGGTCGTTTACTTCTTGTTATGTCTACTTGCTGGAAAAGGAAACAAAAGGATCATTCTGCGGTGCTCATGCCTAATCCATGAAAGCTGATAAAAGAAAAGGAGAAAAAGGAGTCTAGAAGGAGCAAAACAGGGCTGTGTGCTGCCAAGAATTGACAGGAGGTTGGGAACAGGGGATTGAGAGAAAATTTGAGAGAAATGTGAGCTGAGGGCAGAGCTTAAGATGAGAACTGGTGGTCCCTCCGGCTGAGCGCTGGGCGCACGGGGGTGCAAGCGGGGCCAGCCTGATGGAGGAGGGGACCAGGCTTGTGCAGGGCTGAGCAAGCTGAGAAAACGGAAATATTTGCTGAGAAGCCCAGCAAAGAAGAGGAAATGAGAGATCATGTGGTGCCAAATGCTTAAAATCACATCGCTCATTTTCCATGTTTCCCTCTTACAAGGATACGATCCAGACAGAGGGAATTTGGAAAAAGAAACACAGGCCAAAATCCCCAGTACTATTATTTTTATTATTTTAAACAAAGCATAACAACATCAAAGTACCATTTTCCTGTTTTCTGAGGAGGAATATCAAGACCTAGAGGATCTCTTGGAGTTGTCATTAATGCAATCTTTTGTTTCTGAGAAAAATACAAAGACTCGCTGTTGTTTTATATTTATGTTTCTGTATGTTTATACTTCTGTATATTTATTACTTTTCATGTAAAAATTGTCCCGGCTCAAAAATGGGGTAGGTTGAGCCATTAGCAGTCCGGGAACTCTCACTCAATGTAAAGAAGCCTGCTGAGGAGCATAGTAAGAGGGAAGAGCACCATCGCAGGTGCGAGGCAAGGCTGACCGGACCCTCCCACCAGTCTGGAAGTGCTATTTAGATTATGAGAGAAACGGTCCTAAAAGAAACCTACACCTGAAGCCATCCTATGGGACCACCATAGGTCTCAGAGAAGTCCTTTAAAAATTGCTGAAAAATGTCAAAAAGGACGTCAGTAGATGAATCCTGTCATCTCATATTGATCTCGGGCCCCTTTTCTGCTAGAGACGAGCATTCTTTTAGGAACTGATAATTATGCCACCCCAGATAACAAATTAAAGCAGTACAAAACATCTTACTTAAGATATTGAATTTCATGAAGAAGAGAGCTTACCTTCAAATGCTAATATACATGAAATCACTCTACATAGTCTCTTTTATAGGTGAAATATGTTTTTTATTTCTAATGGAAAAGTGGAGGTGAAAAATACCAGTGTGGATTTTTGCTATATACATAAGACAAACTAAGATTTTTTATCTTCTTAAATATTCAAAAATAACTGCTTCTGTCCCATATTTGCAGAGTTTCTAACTAGCAGTGATGAAAATAGAGGAATTTTTTTCATGGAAATTAAGGAATAAAAAACTAACCAACTTCGCATTTTTTGTACCTGATTTGTTGCTTTTTAAATAGAAAGGTATCATTCAGTAACTTATAAAACTGCATTTTCTTTCCACCTGAGTAATGTACTGACAATTACAACAAAATATGCCTGGGTAGCTGGTAGAAAAAAAAGACCATAAAATGAAAAGGACATTCCTCAGGATGAGAGAACCAGCAGGAGAGAATCATTCTTGTCCATTTAAAGAGCATGGAAAAGAGTATTGCTTAAATGCAAAGTAAATAAAACACATCAAAGTAAATAAACCACATCTAATAAAAATGTTACTTAAAATCTCTAGGAACCTAGATAGGAAAGCTTTTTAGACCATTCCTCCTCTCTCCAAACCAATCTCTAGAGAGACATATGCCCACTTGTGCTTTCAAGTCAGTGGTTTGCTGAAGCTACTTGTAGGAGCTTTTGGATCAAATCTAGTATTTACATGATGCTGTCGTAACATGGATGTAAAATAAATGATCAGACAACACCTATAAGTGAAAGTACTGGCAAAATAACGGTACTCATATTGCTGTTTGGGCATTAGTTATGTGAGTAAATTATTACAACAAAGGGATAGAGAAAGTGCACAGAAGGAGACACTACTATCAGAAAGACATCTGATAAAACACATTTTCAACTTTAATCATCTCTAAGCCATAGATTGTCTGAGTAGAATAAAAGTAAAAGTGGACCATATTTTTCTTTTTTTTTTTTCAATTGAGGAAAGCCTTTGGCTCTATTTAACCATGCACAAATGATTGACTGCGTACTAACACACAGTCACACATGCAAATACCATTGGCATGCAGAGCTGACAAATTTATGAAAAGAAATATTGTACAAATATTTATTACTCAGTAAGCGCCATAGAAGAGGTATACAGTAATAAATATAGACTATTTTAAGCCTTTACTGTCAGAGTTAAACGTGCTAAGGTGTTAAAATCCATTAATACTGATGGAAATTGACAGTCATAAAATACAGCTGCATTCAGCCTATATAAGCTTTTTAATTACTGTCCTTAGTTTAAATAAACAAAGGCTGTGAGTTAAACTTTCACACAGGGCAGGTATCTCAATATTTAGGTTAAATGTAGAGCATTCAGGCATGACATGTAAAGTAGTAACTTTCCACTGTGCATCTTACACAGTGCCATATAGCAAATATTGGTTATGTGTAATGTTTTTCGATCTCCGTTGATTAATTCCGTATTTGAAACAGAGTATAAGCCAATTGTTTCTTATGCACGGGTGGCACGGGTGTTGACATACAGTTGAATCCTATTTGATGAGTTTTGCACTTTTTGGTAGGCTGCATGCTTCTTATTTGCAGTTATAAATGTGAGCTTGAAATGCAAGCATTTGAAACCATGCTGCAAAACGTCAAAATTCTTTATTGTCCCTTATTACAAGTGCGGTGAATACATAACTGTTATAGATATTTTATATAAACACATAGAGAGATAAAATAAAGAGTCAGTAATTTATAAAAAATGAGACTAATATGCAAAAAAGTCTTACTATTTTATCGGGGATTGTAAGCACTAGATTTAATTTACAGAAGGCAGCTTCTAAGTCATAACGGAAGTGGTGCATTGTTAAAAATAATCAATAACCCATCTATAACTGCATTTTTATTTTTATTTTAAAGTGAAAACTGTAAATTGTTTCTACTTAGCAAGCAAATATATACCCCATTTCCTGGTCCCCAGGTCACAAAAGAGGGTTATCCTGTCACCACCACTGATTTCTTAAAAGTGTGACATGTATTTAGTTGTCAGTTCCTATCAGCAGCATTCACGAATCAACATTACATCAGCAGCAAAGCACACCATTTTATGCTCTTTTTGAAGATAATTAGAGTTCCCTTTTGTTGCAAATAAGATGTAAAACAGCTATAACTGCTGGTGAACGTGATTAAAGTAACCTCTATAGAACCCCATTATTCTAGACAGATTCCTTCAGATGCATAATTTCCCCATTTTAAGAAAACATAATGCATGCATATAAAATTCAAATTATCAAGACACCTCTAACAAAAATTAGTTCTCTATTAAGGCATTCTTAGTAGCTGGTTAACATGTAAAATTCTTTAAGTGTATTTTAAAATAATCATGAAATAATAGTACATGTCATTAAAGGTAAACATTTTACAGCGGGAGGTTTATTCAGACAAGAGCTGTGTATTAAACTTTTTCTTACAAAACTCCCATTAGAAGTGTATGAAGAATATACCACACTCTTGTCTCTCTATCAGGTATGTGCTGGAACATCCCCCTTCCCCCCAGCTTCATAATCATGCATCACTATACACAGACAAATTAGAGAACGGCCTCTTTTTTCAGCCCATAAATTATAGCTGAAATGTCCTCATTAGACCTCATCTAATATTGTAAAAATTTTGTTCATAGAAAAAGTATTCATCTACTGTTGGACAACATACATAACTTATTTATTTGGCACATATGGTCTGATCATCTACAGAAATAGCTCAATAGCGGAAAGATTGCCGCGAATAATTTTTTTCAACAACCGATAGAAAAAATTATCAAACAAACTAGTGAGTATTAGTCCATAGGTTCTCACTATAATCCCACTTACCAGTTTTAGAAGGTATTTTAAAAAAACCTAAACATCCGGCTTTCAAATAATTAATTGTGATTTTATAGCCTAGAAAGGGAAACTCCAACAAATTATTTTAAAACACGTGGATGATGTTGCTAAATCTCCAATGTACCATTGCTCTTTACCAGAAAATGTTACATTTCTCCTGAATGCACCTTTGCGCATATTATGATCTGTGGTATTGGGGTCGGTTCCCAAATGGTGCAGGACACCTCGGGGCAGCTGTCGAGCAATATGATTTCAGAAGTGGATGGATAGAGTTTGACTCTAACCATACAAGGGCAATACGCAGTGTAGTTCCCAGGATTAGGTCCCTGATGATAGTTTACCTTTGAATTATGTAACAGATAATTGTTTATTTGAAATTTTCAGAAGAAAATAAACTATGATGAACAAATTAGGCAAAGATTGCCAATAGAGTGACCATTACTTTTGCTGAATAGTTATAATTATAAAATCAAATCCTGGTTTGCTCTGTTGGGTACCTCAACATCTAAAGGAAATGTTATTAAAGAAGCTTACAAATGAATAATCATTCCCAACAACTCACAGCAGCACTCACAGCATGAAAGTGTAAGAAATAGGGAAAGTTTTCAAGGAGGGAACTGATTAGGGTGAGGATGATTCTCTGTCAGAAGAATGTATTGTGCAAGTATCCTCTAGAGAAAAAATTTTCACCTGAAAAGAAACAGCGTTATGAACACCATGGAACTGTAGATTGCAGGACACTGATCTTATTAAGAACCAATGCTAATTTGCACACTGTCTCCTGCTG